>NW_026929695.1:0-39209 GCF_032062105.1 Saccostrea cuccullata | reverse complement strand
CTCTGTCTGTAAACAATCTTTCAAAATGCTACTCCTCCTACAGTTTTGGCCTAATTTCAATATAACTTGGCACACAAGTAGACTACACTAAGATACATAATTCTGTGTATCGGTTTCTGATTTCGATTAACGGTGTTGCCGTTGTTACTAAAAATAGAAATTTCTGTGAAATTCTTTCAAAATGCTACTCTTCCTACAGTTTTGGTCTGATTTCAATATAACTTGGCACATAAGTAGACTACACTAAGATACATAATTCTGTGTATCGGTTTTTGATTTCGATGAACGGTGTTGCCGTGGTTACTAAAAATAGAAATTTCTGTGAAATTCTTTCAAAATACTACTCCTTCTACATTTTTGGTCTGATTTCAGTATAACTTAGCACACAAGTAGACCACACTAAGATACATAATTCTGTGTATCGGTTTTTGATTTCGATGAACGGTGTTGCCGTTGTTACTAAAAATAGAATTTTTTGTGAAAATCTTTCAAAATGTTACTCCTCCTACAGTTTTGGTTTGATTTCAATATAACTTGGCACACAAGTAGACTACACTAAGATAAATAATTCTGTGTATCGGTTTTTGATTTCGATGAACGGTGTTGCCGTGGTTACTAAAAATAGAAATTTCTGTGAAATTCTTTCAAAATACTACTCCTTCTACATTTTTGGTCTGATTTCAATATAACTTAGCACACAAGTAGACACACTAAGATACATAATTCTATATATCGGTTTTTGATTTTGATGAACGGTGTTGCCATGGTAACTAAAAATAGTAATTTCTGTTAAAAACTCTCAAAATGCTACTCCTCCTGCAGTTTAAGTCTGATTATAATATAATGTGGCATGCAAGTAGACTATACTAAGAACATAAGGAGACTTAATCAAGGATCATTATTCTTTTTATTGCTGTAGTTAAGTTTCAATTCCCAACTGCTTAAGAACTTTTCCCTTCCATTGGTATAAGAACAAACCAGTAGAGCTTCAGTCTCGACAGAGACTTCTGGTTTTCATAATATTTGTAAGAAATTTTTTGCATCTGCCTTAAATATCCCACCCACCCATTCCCATAATTTGGAGTTTAAATGATTGCATATTTGGTTCTTGGTGCTGGCTTTTTCTTTGTATTTTACAGAATCTGTTGCACTGGATATCGTCTTCGTGAAATATGTCGTGGCATAACCTGTACAGGAATGGCGTTTGCGCACACTGAGGCCTACATAAACTTTGTATTGTGAAGTTTTCACCATTGAACTGTGAAGGGGGTTGAAGTGTTGAACCATTTTATATGTAAAATATTTGCTGATATGTTGATATAATTTGTTTTGTGCTTGAATTGTACATATAACTAATTACACTTAAATAAGTAACCTTAAATAAGTAACCACCCGCGGTTTACCCGGGGTGGTCATTTTTGCACATATGACTTGTTTGTGTTGATGAATTTTGTTGAATTTGTGTGGGTTTGCCCAAAAGTTGTGTGTATTAATTGGCATCCCACAAATTACTATGCCACGGCCAATGTTCGCCAAAATAAAGGTTAAAACAAACATTTTGTTGTCATTTCCCTGTATAAATAACTATGTACAACGGAAAGATTTTGACATAGCTTAAAATGCTTCATGATCCAGGGCCAGATCATGACAAGGAGCATACGACGGGAGTGACCAGTCAATAGGGTATACTTACTTCTTCATGGCACCTGATCCAACCACTTCTTTTACCTCTTTTCTGTTTCCCATCTCTTTGTTTCAAAACTTTTCGCTCAAAACTAATCGAAATTATCCATATTTCTGTCATATGGACACATCCCAGTGAATTTGGGATTAAGGAGACCACTGAATCTCTCAAAAGGATTCATATTTGGATGTTTCACTGACTACTTGTATAAACAGAAGAGGATCCACGACGGTTTTAAGAAGTATTTTCAAATATGAACATATGTTACATTTGTATATAACTGGTTTTTTTTTTAATTTAAGATTCTTATAAAGTCAAAGTTAGGATAATCAGTTCATTTTATATTTAATAGACGCAGAGCAGATTAGCCGCGGGGATAAAAATATATCAAATCATATTCATGAAAGAGGATTATTTAATTTCGTACCTCATATTATGAATCGAGGACATACCCCGAAGAGACAGAATTGTCTTTTACTTGGAAAGACCCCGCTCCCCTGACTGGAAGTTCTTTCTTAAAAAATAGGAGGTATTTTATATCGGCAGCAAGAACAAAATTGAGGTAAAAAGAATTCGTAAAAAGAGTTGCAAACATCATCTTGGCACTAACATAAAGTAAAAACTGAGTAAGTACGACAGGGTGTATAGTGTTTCTCGTGTACATTTTACATCCTTTTGGCGTTCTATTACTCTTTGTGCGTTTAGCTCCTTTTCAAAGGAACAATTTAACCCTTTTTGTCTACAATTGATATTATAATATACCGACACATTGATAGCTATTTTAAATAAAATCACATTTTTGACTCTGACCTTTCTTTTACCTTGACTTAATTTTTAAGAAAAATTGGTTTAGTTTAGTTCAAAAAAACTGTTCAAGATATTTTTGTTTACATACTCATGTATATTAATGAGATAACTCCAACTGCATCATCATTTCTTTTACCTTGACTTCTTTTTTCTTTAATTTATACATGTTAGCTCAGTTTCAGAGAAACATATTAAGCCTTATAAGCCGAAAGATATGAAAGAGAGCAGTATTTCTGGACCTTGACCATTCCTTTTACTTGACCTCATTTATTTTGAAATTTTGTGTCTAGCTCTATTTCTTTTTACATTGACCTTCCCCTTCACTTTGATATAACTCCTTAAATTTGCATTATGCTTAGTTTCAAAGAAACCATTTGTTGAAAAATTATCAGCGGTGTCCAATTTGATTTTACCTCAAAAGTGATGTTCCCAATTACCTTTGTTTTGTTATTCAAAAGAGTTAAAATAAGTAACCGATATTTTTTTTTATCAATATTCAATTTCTTTTTGTAGAAATTTCAACTACTTCTAAACTTACTTACCTTGCAGATTCTATATTGGTAAGTTGAGGTCGGATAACTTCTACTGCGTTTGTACAACTCTCTTATTCTTAACATTTCTGTTAGAAATTGATTAGAGTGATCCACCTTTCAAATGAAATTATAAATACTTTCAATCATACCCATACATACAATGTTCAACAATATCAAAACCAGCATGTTGTATAGAGGAAACAAATAAAAGTATTAATTGATTGATTGTATATTGTTTAACGTCACTATCGAGAATTTTTCACTCATATGGAGACGTCACCGTATGCCGATGATGGGCTTCAAATTTAGACAAATACTCGGCACTCAAGGCCACTGAGCAGTGAGGATTCTTCATCGTACCAACGCCTACATTGTACCGTGACACGAGACCTATGTTTTTAAGGTCATATCGAAAGACCCGTGACTTTCACTTCTAGTGTCGAGCGCTTGGCGAAGGAACAGTCACTACCTTAGTACCTATGTTTTAACGTATTAGGTATGACGCGTCGCCGCGAACGAGAATTGAACCCGGGCCTTCCGGTCACGAGGCGAACGCTCTACCACTAGTCTACCGTGACCGGTATAAAAGTATAGAACACGTGAAATAAATCTGGGAATATGGCCATTGTTCGAACAAATATCTGTCTCAGTGTTATAATTATAAAATATCCGGAGTTTTAAATGATAAAATTTATCTTAATGCCAATGTATTTACTCACATGAATAAGCGCTAGCATTGTAATGCACATAATTCATCGAGTTACATGGTGCAATACTTGAAAAGTCTTCTGAAATGTTTTTCTTAACTTCCTAATGTATTGACAAAACTCTAGACAGAACAAGGCAAACATTAAGTACATTAATGTCCC
The DNA here is from genome assembly GCF_032062105.1 of Saccostrea cuccullata. Taxonomy (NCBI): domain Eukaryota; kingdom Metazoa; phylum Mollusca; class Bivalvia; order Ostreida; family Ostreidae; genus Saccostrea; species Saccostrea cuccullata. Next base: position 35,316 of record NW_026929695.1, on the reverse strand, counting down.
ATCTGGTGATAATGGGATATTTCTTTATAAAATTTGAAAAGTGGGGGGACGCTTATTTTTAAAATGTTCGTTACGCAGATCTTCATGATAAATTTTGGTGAGTTAAACATGTTTTTGTATTGCAATTTTGTAGATTTTTTTAAATTCTGCCATAAACAAGTATCGAAACGAATTTAAACTATTCTGGATATTTATATTGTAAAATGTTTGTAATTATTTACATGTCCTATTTAAAAATATTTGACAAAAAATAAAATAACAGCAATGCCAAGTTATTATTGAGTAAATAATTTTTTTTTTCAAATGACAGATTTTTTTATTAAATACATATTTCTCACTCTTTTCTCTGCAACCGGCAATTTCTTTCTTTACTATTAAAAAAATAACATGATTTTCTGAATTTTAGGTTTCCTTTACGGTTTAAATAATATTCAAGCTGGCACGTTTGAAACAACAGTGTCTCTTTATCCGATCAAATCGATATCTATATCATCTAATACAACATTATTAAGGAATCAAGGGAACATTTCAGGTTGGCAAATTTTTGAACCCATTCGTTATTTTTAATGCATATTTTTTAATATTATGATACATGTACTAGTATTTCAATTTTGCAAATCTTGTAATCCTTGAAATTATAATTTTTTTTTATTTAAAACGTTTTAATATTTTGCTGAATTTTAGATTGTCCATATTTTAAATGTGAACCTGGAATTAGAGACGGATGGAGTTGCTCAGGCAAAACTCAGGTCATTCGATACTGTGCTTGTGATAGACAATGCAACATGTTCCATGATTGTTGCGAAGATAGCTTCGATAAAGAGCTTTGTCTTCAACAATTTTCAAATAAATCAACAACGAATTACAGTAAATCGGAATCTGACTTTATGCTACAAGTTAACACTTACAGTGGATGCTTTTCGATTGAGGTCAAAAATGTCATTGGTAATCAGACAAAAATAATAACTGTTAAATTGATTAATCAATGTCCATCTTCTTACGTTGGCAAACTTAATGCAAAATGCTCATCAAATTTTAAAATACTGAACATTATTACCTCCATAAAGTCAGGGACACACCATTTAATGTTTATAAATCCTTTCTGTGCACTTTGTCATGGGTATAAGAAAAGAGATATGTTACTTTGGGACTCTTCCGTGCAATGTCCAAAGAAATATAAAAGCATCCCCAAATTTGAAATTCGAAGACTTTCTGAATATTGCACACTGGTTTATACTCTCAATGAAGACCAAAACCTCCGATACTGTCTTGAGACAAACACGTCAGATATATCCCTTGGGTCGATGTCATTATCAAATAAGAGCAGGGATCATATTCTATGCAATGGCTACATTTCTCTTCTCTTTGATAAAAATGAGAAGAAATATTTCAGAAATATACACTGTGCTCTAGCAGTCCGACACAATATTTCACAACTGGAGCCAGTCATGGATAGTCATCCCCAAAAAGGCGCACCTGCTGAAATGGACATGAATATTTTGTTCCGTTTCACTGGGGAGGATATTGAAATCAGCAATACTGAAAACGAGTGTTCTTCAGGCTTAAAATATGACCAAGTAACTGGACTGTGTTCTAATCTAATCTGTCCAGTAGGATATTTTAGAGAAGCGCAAAGGTGTATTCACAATGAGTCAAGCTATGAACTTATAGATCAGCCGAAAGTAGCTAATTCGTTGGAAACCTTTTATCGCACTGATGTTTATATTTTACATGAAAATATGAATTCCTCATTTGATTTAGAGAAAATGTCTCTAATCAGATTAGGTGTCGATGACACAGATTTTTTTCAAAAGAATATGAAACATTTAACAAAAATATTTTCCGAAATGAATACTTCATCAGATTCATTTACTTTACAAAATTTTCCTCCGAATCAGTCACTAAATTGTCATAGGGGTATTCTAGAAAGTTTCATGACTGAAGAATTCTCCGTTTCGTGGAATGGGTCCCTTGAAGTTGTTTTTAAGCAGAATTTCATTTCTGTTCCTTTGACTAGGATTCGCTTTTCATTAACTGTCATAATAACCAAATATCTTAATATGCTTAATACAACCGTAAAGTTTACAAATGGTCATTTTTACTTCTGTAGAATGAACAATATTTTGAAATGTCCATCATTTCTTACTTCATATGAGTCTGACACATACCAAGTAGTCAACAATTCTGTCTACTTTAATTTAAGTTCTACCATTTTAAATAGTAAACAATATCGAATTATCAATTCAATTTTGTATATTTGTCACACTGAAAAAACAAATTCTGAAAAGTATACATTGACTTTGATTTTGACATTGGCATTCTTTTCGATATCATTATCTTGTCTTTTGCTTTCAATTCTTCTTCAAATTATGGTTAGAGGAATACAGACTTGCCCAGCAAAATGTTTTCTCTCGTTTTCATTATCTTGGTTTTTCGCACAATTTGGTTTTATTCTTCCATCTTTTTTGCCACCACATGTTTGTTTCTGGTTTGCTTTATCTTTGCATTATTTATGGCTTTGCATATTCTCTTGGTCAAGCGTATTAGCTTTTGATCTGGTGAAAACCCTAGCTGTTTGCACCAAAACTCTCAGGCGGGAATTCATGAACAATAGTTTGTTTGTCAGATACTCTATTATAGGTTGGGGGCTGCCTCTATTCATTGTTTCGGTGAGTTATATTCTTGATATGAATCTTTCTTCATTTGAAATGCAATATGGAGCACGGGGTGCATGTTGGGTGGGAAATGCAGATGCTTTACTTCTAACTTTCATTATTCCTACTGGTATTTCTACTTTTTTCAATATGATTTGTCTGGGTATATCTCTCCATGGATTGGAAATTGCAAAGAAAAATACCAGAAACCTACAAAAGACAAAGAAAGAAAAACAGAGGTGGGTGATGTATCTTCAGATGTTTTTCTTCTGTGGCGGATCCTGGATTTTGGCTTATATTGCAAATAATATCTCTATGACATGGCTTCACATTACGAATATTGTCTTGAATGGCTGTCAGGGAGTTTGTATTTTAATCATAACAACTAAAGACGCTAAAGTTCGACACTGGATAAGGCTTCAATTGAAAAGATTGAATTTAAATTCGGTTACATCTCAAACCTCACAGAGCAGCAGTAGTCAAAACTACAAAGACACTGCCAGTACAAAATTATGAATATTACGTTTTGGTGTTTGGTTGAGGTTTAAACTATGTAGCACCGGGTTTGTGACGGTAACGAATTCTCATCCTACATAAATATAAGGAAAATTAACTTTTAGAATTTTTTACAGGATATACTAGAGCACTAGTTAGAATCTCACGTAATTTTAAAAAGAATGCATCATGATTTTTATAAAGGGTTTCTGAGTTTTATTTCTTAGAATAATTAAAATTAAAAAATATATAGTCATATATGTGCAATGTATTATGTACATTCTATGTAAAGCGCCTTAGGGTGATATTTTTATTACATACGGCGCTATAGAAATATCATTATTATTATTATTATCATTATTATATGTTTTTTTTTATATTTAAAAAGTCTACACAGTTGTACCAGGGAAAGATTATACCAAAATCTTCATTGTGTACATTATTATTTGCCGATGTGTATATTTTAAAGGTCATGTATCTGTTGTATGTGTATCATGAAAATAAAATAATATGAATTCGCGACTTGCCAAATCCTTTTGTTAGTCTGCAGGGTGTGACATTGGTAAAATAAAATAGTTTTCAAAAGGAGTGTTTAATTTGTCAGTTGTATTGAACATCCATGCATTTCCCAAGGCCGCACTCGCATACACATATTGAACACAGTGCGACGAATCGACAAATTTTATTCTTTCCTTAAATGTTTTCCATTTTTAAGAACCATTCAAATTGCGAGTAACAATGTATGTTTGAATGTGATATAACTAAATATATGGAAAACTAAATATATGGAATATAAAAGGCATTACCTACGACTATTGTGAGTTTTGAAACTGAAATAAATATTATCAATTCCAGTAAAGTTTTACTATTTTTTTCCAGCTGCCGTGCCACTTACGTTTGCATAAGACGCAGAAATGGTGAGGGTAAGAATAATGATTTAGAGAGAAATGACCTGACACCATAATGATCGATCTTCACAAAGTCTATATGTTTTACAGATCTGCAAAGAGTGCACAAAACATTCCAGAATTGGGGTCAGGTTCTCAGGAAGAGTGAGCTTCCTCTGTTGACCGGTTTCTTCTACCGTAAGCCCTATGTATTGATAAAAAAAACCCAGATCATTCCAGATCATTCCTTCTAATAATTGATATTACATTATTCAGTCGAAATAGAACCCAACGATAATGATGTTATATTTGCTAACAATGGCATAACGACCATAGAATTTACGAAATTTTGACTATTAAGAAGGCTGTTGAAATTCCTGTAATATAAACTTAATTGTCAGGAGGCTGCCTCAGGTTAAAAATTGATCGTACATGGAGCAGGCTCTTAAGCAAACATTGGAGAGGTAGGCACCATATACAGGTAATTTAGGGACAATACTACAAAAACAAGGAAAGTTGACGATTTTTTGTCCTACAATTTAGTCTTTAGGTGTCTCTTCTTGTCTACAGTCAGTAAAACATCTAAATATGAAATAGACGTTGCAGATTCTGTGTTTTTTGTTTTAAAATTTCAGGATTACTGGAATACACCACTTAATTTAGTGTTGTTAAGTATGTTGATTGATAGTATGTTGTTTAACGTCCCTCTCGAGAATGTTTCACTTATATGGAGACGCCACCACTTAATTGCCGGTAGACAGCTGCAAAGTCTGTCATATACTCGGCACTGAGGGCCAGTGAGCAGCGGGTGGCTTGTTAAATATAAATTATAAATTTTACATATGCTTTTTTCTTTCTGTCTCCCACGTAGAGCGTTTGTTAGGGTGTTTGCTTTGAGTAAGGAATTGATCCTTATATATGTCTCGGGTTCGAAATCCACTCGATTATCTCTTCGGATAAGACCGTATAAACTAGATCCCTTTACGAAAAAGATCCTTCTCATCTCAAAGGCCACGTTAGTATGTTCCGTTTACGGGTCTAAAGCCGCTTTTCACGGGTACACGGGTACATATGTCGTCTTTATTATGAATGAAAATTCTCGAAGAGACGTCAAAAATCATTTGTTCATAATCACAGGCCTTTAGATCGCTTAGAAAAAAAATTGAGGTGTTGAAAAAAAAAAATAAAGGTATGGAACTCTTTTCATAGGGTACCTACATTCGCCAATACAAATGCGTTACAATTTTACTTTTTATCCATATCTATTCATATATAAACAATCTTCATTACTACCAAATTTCATTCCGTAATTCCTTATACTTCTCGAGATATTCTGAAATCTATTCCAAAATTGACCTTAATTTTTTTACTCGACATCAGCTTGGGCCTTCGGAGGGCTACACTAATTTTTAAGCGCGAACGACGGGACAAATTTTCCCCGGAGTTTGTTTTAAACTCAATGAATATATGCTCATTTGCATTCGAGCTTTACATGGATTTTCTCTAATTTAATCATATGATCGTACTAAGTCACAAACAACATTTTAGCGGTCTAATTGTTTTAAAAATCGAAAGGTATATAATGCATTCCGGGAAAAAATCGTTCGACCATAGCATCTTTTACATTCATAATCAACATGGCGGTGTAGTAAGGATAAAACGTACGCTCAACTACGACCTCGGGTCCCCCGCAAATAGTTCGTCATTTTGCGTAGTAATAAAACATTTTAGGAACTCTTCAGACATAAAAGGCACAAAAATAAATTCATCGATATCAAAACGGAGACCTCAGGTCACCTTATATATTAATTGAATTTTATATGATAGACAGTTTTCTTTGTCTTACTCAAAATAATCATTTTTATAACTTTATACAGATCTACTTTCTAATATATATATTAGCAGAAACGTGAAAGTAATATGGGGGACCAGAGGTAACCATATTATACTGTACATTAGTAGGGAGACCAGTGGTCACCTTACCCTATTGTTATATTGTACATCATTAGAGGGATCATAGGTCACCTTACATTTTAAATTAATAGGGGGCCAAAGACAACCTTTTATTGCTCATCATAAGGGGGACCTGAGGATATCTTATACTGTACTTCAGTAGGGGGACCAGACGTCACCTTATATTGTACATCAGTAGGGGGACCAGAGGTCACCTGATATTGATCATCAATAAGGAGACCAGAGGTCACCTTATATTGTAATTCAGTCAGGGGACCAGAGGTCACCATATACTGTACATCAGTAGGGTAACCAGAGGTCACCTTATATTGAACATCAATAAGGAGACCAGAGGTCACCTTATATTGTAAATGTTTATATTTGGCGTGTACAATTTTTGGCGGAGATTTGATTTAGTGCATTTTTTAACGTTCTTATTAATGAGTATATGTGCAAGACGTTTAACGTTGTACTTGAATTAGCGGAAGTTTCTATCCGCCAAAAGCACTAAAAAGAATACACAGCCATATGTAATACGTTAACAGTATTGTACATCAGTAGGGGGCCAGAGGTCACCTTATATTGTACATCATTTGGGGGACCAGAGGACACTTTATTCTGAACATCAATAAGGAGACCAGAAGTCACCTTATATTGTACATCAGAAGGGCGACCAGAGGTCACATTATATTGTTCATCAGTAGGGGGACCAGAGGTCACATTATATTGTACATCAATAGGGGGACCAGAGGTCACCTTATATCAATTGGTCATCAATAAGGAGACCAGAGGTCACATTATATTGTACATCAGCAGGGGGACTATAGGTCAACTTATATTGTACATCATTTGGGGGACCAGAGGACACCTTATATTGAACATCAATAAGGAGACCAGAGGTCACCTTATATTGTACATCAGAAGGGCGAACAGAGGTCACATTATATTGTACATCAGTAAGGGGACCAGAGGACACCTTATATTGTACATTAGTAGGGGGACCAGAGGACACCTTATATTGTACATCCGTAGCGGGACCAGTGGTCACCTTATATTGTACAGTATATCAGTAGGGGACCAGGGGTCACCTTATATTATACATCAGAAGGGGGACCAGAGGTCACCTTATACTGAACATCAATAAGGAGACCAGAGGTCACCTTATAGTGTACATCAGTAGGGGGACCAGAGGTCACATTATATTGTACATCAATAGGGGGACCAGAGGTCACCTTAAAATGATCATAAATAAGGAGACCAGAGGTCACATTATATTGTACATCAGCAGGGGGACCAGAGGTCAACTTACATTGTACATCATTTGGGGGACCAGAGGACACCTTATATTGTACATCGGTAGGGGAATCAGAGGTCACCTAATATTGTACATCAGTCGGGGGACCAGAGGTCACCTTATATTGTAAATCAGTATGGGGACCAGAGGTCACCTTTTATTGTACAGTACATCATTGGGGGACCAGAGGTCACGTTATATTGTACATCAGTAGGGGGACGGTCACCTTATATTGTACATCAGTAGGGGGACCAGAGGACACCTTATATTGAACATCAATAAGGAGACCAGAGGTCACCTTATATTGTACGTCAGAAGGGTGACCAGAGGTCACCTTATTTGTACATCATTTGGGGGACCAGGGGTCACCTTATTTGTACATAAGAAGGGGGACCAGAGGACACCTTATAGTGTACATCAGTTGGGGGACCAGAGGTCACCTTATATTGTATATCAGTAGGGGGACCAGAGGACACCTTATATTGAACATCAGTAGGGGGACCAGAGGTCACCTTATATTGTACATCAGTAGGGGGACCAGAGGTCACCTTGTATTGATCATCAATAAGGAGACCAGAGGTCACCTTACATTGTACATCAGTAGGTGGACCAGAGGTCACCTTATATGAGGGCTGTTCAATAAATAATGTCTTCGGTGTTTAGAAAGAAACAAAAGACGCTTTTCAAAATTTTAATCATAATGGTTTTACCTAATATTATCTTTAGATTAAAACACATGTCCGTTACATTTTTTATCCAATTTCTGATTGTTTTTAAAACTCATTTTTAGCTCACCTGAGCTGAAAGCTCAAATGAGCTTTTCTGATCACATTTTGTCCGGCGTCCGTCTGTCTGTAAACTTTTCACATTTTCGACTTCTTCTCAAGAACCGCTGGGCCAATTTCAACCAAACTTGCCACAAAGTATCCTTGGGTGAAGGGGATTCAAGTTTGTTCAAATAATAGGCCACGCCCTCATTCAAGGGGAGGTAATTGGGAATTAATGAAAATTTGGTGGCATATTTTAAAAATCTTCTTCTCAAGAACCACTGTGCCAGGAAAGATGAAACTTATGGGGAAACATCCTCAGGTAGTGTAGATTCAAGTTTGTTCAAATCATGACCCCCGGGGTAGGGCGGGGCCAAAATGGCCGACCAAAGTTTTACATAGGAATATATCGGAAAATTCTTTAAACATCTTCTTCTCAAGAATGACAAAGCCATAATTCATCATATTTATATGGAAGCATGCTCAAGTAGTGTAGATTCAAATTTGTTCAAATCATGACCCCCAGGGGTAGGGTGGGGCAAAAATGGCCGACCAAAGTTTTTAAAGATATATATAGGAAAATTCTTTAAAAATCATTTTCTAAAAAATAGCAAATCCATGATTGATCATGGGACTACTTTTGGATTTAAACTTTACAATAAAAAGCCATTCTCTACTTTTTCCTACCCTTAGTGCTCAGGTGAGCGATGTGGCCCATGGACCTCTTGTTGGGTATGACCCTTTGTATACTGGATTATTGCAGATCCTTTGATTTCCTGGACTTGTTTCTTCTTTCTGAAATGCGTTTTTTCAAGTTTGGAAAATGCAACAAGTCAAAAGGCGAAAGATCTGGCGAAATTGTTAATGCGAAAGAACATTAACTTTCTGTGAATCCCCAAGACTCCTTTACTCTTCAGGGCGTGCGGATTTGGAAGCTGTCGTGAAAAAATCTAATGTAGTGGACTCCTGATTCTCATTAACCTTTTGATTTTTTTGCCAAAAAATTACTTTCTAGATTCCGCCAGCAATTAAACTGCTTCACCGAATACGAATTTGAACATCAAGACCACTAACATTTAAGAAGATTGTATAAAAATCTGTATTTGTGCTCTTGCAATTCTCTGCTCTTCTCAGGCCTTTGCTGTTTTTGTCAAGTACAACGTATTGCAAAATTTTGTTTTGAGGGTTTTAAGCAATAGATTGAAGTTTCATTATCTGTTTGAAATTCAAACAAAACTGGATAACTACAATTACTGATATTTTTAATAATTGTTTAGATATTCTTACACGCAGCCGTTTTCACTCATTGTTTAAAACACAGGGTGACTTTTGAGTACTAAGTTTTTTTTTTTTTTAAATCTCAAACGTTTCTTTAAAACAGCGTGAACTACTCCCGAAATGATGTCTATCAAATTTGCTATGTGTCGTATAGTCAATCATACACCATCAATGATTATTTGTTGAAATTTGGCAAACAGTACATTAGTTGTTTAATTTTTTGTTTGCAAGGACGGTATCCATTTTTGATGCCAATTATATTTTTTTATCATTGAAATCGATATCCACCTGCTCAATTGTCTATAAAACAGACATTAATTGCTGTAAATTATACATATTTCAGTGAGTATTTCTTTGGGATTCTTAACATGTTTTACAGCAGCTTTAATGAACGGTTTAATTTCACTCTAGTTTACTGAATCTTTACCATTCATTTTTAATGCAGTGTCTTAAATACCCTTGTTTTCCAGCTTCTCACAACGAACTTTGTGATGAAAATTGGTCACATAAACTGTTATAAATTCATTAAAGATTCAATAATGAGAGAAAGTCAAGCTTAATGCCATATGATACATGTATCTGTATTGTATATCATAGAGTTCGGCACATCATTTATTGAACAGCCCTCGTATTGTACATCAGCAGGGGGACAAGGGGACACCTTATATTGTACATCATTAAAACTAATGATCACACTATTTTGAACGACAATGAAGAAACCGGAAGACACTTTATATTTTACATCAATAAGAAGACCAGACGTCATCTTATATTGTAAGTCAACAGGGAGACCAGAAGACACCTAATATTTTACATAAATATGGAGACCAAAGGACTAATTATTTGTCACCTGAATCAACTCTTGTGACTTATTGCTATCTTTTTTTTTCTGTCGTCGTGCCCTGTGCATTGTGCGTTAACATTCAAATATGTTCATCTTCTCTCTGCAATCTCTTAGCCATTTACAACAAATTTTGGTAGAAAGCATCTATGGGTGAAGGAGAGATTTTTTTAAATCATGGTCCCTGCCCTCCACCCCTTAAGGCAAGAAAGTTGGAGCGAAACTACTAAAATTGATACAGTCTTTACTCATTGACAACAAGCCGTCCAACTGTTTGCTTAATTAAAGTAAGCATTGACTCCTCTACCAAAATTGTGAAATTCATTGTCCCAGGGTCAGGGGCTCTGGGGTTAGGACAGGGCTATAAAAATTTATATCGTGAAATGCATTTATTCTTTGAAAATCTTTCCCTCTGCCCCTGGATATTAAACAAACTAACTACATGCATAGATATGATGAGGAAGGGTATTCTCTCCAAAGTTTTGAAAGAACTTTATTCGGTAATAACCAATATTTGCCCCCCAAATCAAACTTTGATGGAGATATATTTAATCAAGTTCTTAAACACGGGAGTATATGTTGACTTCAAAGCACCGAATATTTTCATAAGTAATGACGCCATATGTATGTAATGACGTCACAAACATGACGTATATTTCAGTTTTTTATGAATTTTACAGAAAAATATACATATTTCGTCGATATTTTGAGTAAAAGTCACCGAGCGCATGTGTGTTCAGGATATTTTGATATAATGTGTAGAATAATAATATCAATGAAATATGTCAATATTGTTCCTGAACAAACTTGCGCTCTATAAATTTTAAAGCTGAAATTGTTGAAATTTTGTCCATTTTGTCCTCTTTCTGAAAAAGGATATAAAATCGGACTAGTTTGTGACGTCATAAAAACAAAAATTGTGAATACACTGCTTTGACACTATATTTTCTGTTAATTTATATTTCTCATACAATTTATTGAATTCAGCACATTTCAGGAAGTTTTCAAAATTTGACTTTTGTGGGGGCAAATATATGCAATATACCGCGTATAGTTCTTTGTTACCCAAAGGTCAGGGGTTCTGGTGCTACGTTGGGGCTATATATAATGTAAAGTTAAAATTCATTAATTCTTTAAGAAATATTCCTCTCTGCACCTGGATATTAATTGAACTAACTACATATAGATATGATAAGTAAGGGAACCTCTTCCAGAATTATAAATTTTAAGGTCCCTGGCTCATGGGTACCACTGAGGGGTGGGGGCTCTAATTAAATACTGTAATTGAATTAATGCTTTGAAATTTGTTCTTTGGTACAAACCAAATTTTTTTATGAACAAGGGCGCCGTTTCCAAAATTGTGAAATGTATGACCCCAGGATGAGGGTTTTTGTGGTCAATGGGCACTACTAATCATTGCTAATTTATTACTGATTATTTGAAATGCACCTTTTGTTCCCCTACGCTCTATATAGGTATTAAGTAGCCAAACTAGGCATGCTAAGTAAAAAGTTATGATGAGCAATGTTGCTTTTTTTTTTCAAAATTGAGAATGTCATGGCCTCTGGTTCAAAGCGCGAACCACATTCAATTGTTTTAAAGTTTTTACATGATGTTCAGATGACCTATAAGACCCATAGGCCTCTTGTCGTGTTCTTATAAGAGAACCTCTACTATCCCGTTAATATGCATTTTATATGTAACCTCTGTTCCACCCTTATTTTCGTTTTAGATGTCTCTTGGTTTAGACGGGTCTAGCATCGTTGATGCCTTATCTCTGCATTCATATAGATTTTTTTTTATTTCTGGTTTCCTTAAAAATGTACAACAAAGGGGACCACTAGTTTCATATTTATGAACAATACAAGGTGACCCCTGGTCCCCCTACTGATGTACAATATAAGGTGACCTGTGGTCCCCCTATTGATGTACAATATAAGGTGACCCCTGGTCCCCTACTGATGTACAATATAAGGTGTCCTCTGGCCCCCTACTGATGTACAATATAAGGTTACTACTGGTCCCACTACTGATGTACAACCTCTGCTCCCCACCACTGATGTTAAGTACAATACAAGGTGTCCTCTGGTCCCCCTACTGATGTTTAATATAAGATGACCTCTGGTCCCCCTACTTATGTACAATATAAGAGGACCTCTGGTCCCCCTACTGATGTACAATATAAGATGTCCTCTGGGCCCCCTACTGATGTACAATATTAGGTGACCACTGGTCCCCCTACTGATGTACAATATAAGATAACCTCTGGTCCCCCCAATGACGTAAAGTACAATATAAGGTGTCCTCTGGTCCCCCTACTGATGTTTAATATAAGATGACCTCTGGTCCCCCTACTTATGTACAATATAAGATGACCTCGGGTCCCCCTACTGATGTTGAATATAAGATGTCCTCTGGTCCCCCACTGATTTACAATATAAGGTGACCTCTTGTCCCCCTAATGATGTACAATATAAGATAACCTCTGATCCCCCTACTGATGTACAATATTAGGTGACCACTGGTCCCCCTACTGATGTACAATATAAGATAACCTCTGCCCCCCCCCACTGATGTAAAGTGCAATATAAAGTGTCCTCTGGCCCCTCTACTGATGTACAATATAATGTGTCCTCTGGTCCCCCATATGATGTAGAACAGAAGATGAAATCTGGTCTTCCTTTTGATGTACAATATAAGGTTATCTATGGTCACCCTAAAGATGTACAATATAAAGTGACCTCTTAACGTTTTTGTTACCTTTGGTATCCGCATAGAGATTATGGGAGCAAGCCGAAGTCTTATATAATTGTACATTTATAAGGATTTTATACTTAACAAATTGTAGTATATGAATGAGTCAAAGGTAATCTTATGTTGTACATTATTACGATGTGAAAGTTGTAAGTAGGCAATAAGTTAAAATCATGGTATGTGTAGAATTATTTTTCAAATCCTCTCCAAAAAAGTTGCGACCCTAATTTTTTGACAGGGAAAAAAGTGCACAATTTCTCCGAATTCTTTAAATATATGTAATTGGAATTTCGAGGATTAGTCAACTTGCTTGTCTTCAAATACAGTATATGCATGCCAAGAGTAAATAACAATTGGTGCATTTTTTAAAGTTTCATTTCTTTTTATTTAATGTTGTTTTAATTGGTTTATGACTTTGATGTATTAATTCCGGGCAAAGGGGAGGAGAACTCCATGCAGCCCCAAACTTCGCAATACAGGGGGTATATCTTCTTTGTAAGATAAATAAAATCAGGGGTTTAATTACTAAAAAGTGCTAAAGTGATGAGGTCGCCTATTGAAGCATGACCTCATAAGGAAGACAAAGGAGACATTAAATGATTAATTAAAAAATAATTATTCCATTATATTAAAGGACTGGTGAAAAGTCCGAGGGAAATGAAAAGGTTGGGGGTGGTAGTGGACAAGATCTTCATCCTCCCCATGCTTGTTAGAGATCTGCGAATGCAGAGACTGGACGTCGTTTACTCTAGGTCGCTTACTATTAGTAAGGAGATCAGAGGTTAGGCACTGTTTTATATATAGATATTATAACCTTACATGGAATAATAAAATCATAGGGGAGACCACAGGTACCCAACATAATCCATAAACAGTGGCGGATTTAAGGGGGGCGCACCCGGCGCGCGCCCCCTCTAAAATTGTCAAAATTAACGTAAATCACAGTTTCGCCTAGAAAATGTAAATATGTATACTTGGTTGACCTCATTTTTACCCTACAAAATCTCTAGAATCCAGGAGCTTCCGGGGGCTTCGCCCCCTGGGCCCCTACCAGGGCTTTGCCCTGGACCCACTGGGGGCCTCAAGGCGGCCCCCAGACCCCTTGCCTACTTTTGGCGCCCCCTCTAACTTCAATTCCTGGATCCGCGCCTGATAAATATTAAACTCTTATATATCTTATAATATTGCAGTTAATGTTGCTTAGCACCCCCCCCTCCCTCTTTCTTTTCTAATACCCATCAGATGGTTATTCCTTTGACAAAAATAAATTTTCTGGGTTTTTTTTTACACTGCAAAGGCTTCACGGTATTACGATTTATTCTATTTTCACTTTACGTATGCAACGCACTACATTTTGTAGCGGAGTAAACAGGCCCGATAGTCGTGAACTGAGCAGGGGACCTAAGGTCCTAGTTGAGCGTACGTTTTATCCTTCTGCCAACTGCAGAGTTGTTGATGCAGAAATTTTCAAGTTAATTTTTCGCGAAAGGAATTACGGACTTAACCTTACAATCCGGAGTAAGAAATCAACTTTAAAATGTTGAAAGATCTTGCAAATACTATGCAACTCTTCGCTGCACTTCAAACACCGTCTGTTTACATGTGAATGGCTAAGGGCCCAAGCTAATGTCGAGTAAAAGAAAGTAGGTCATTTTTGAGATTGATTTCAGAATATCTCGAGAAAAATATGGAATTTCGGAATGAGCTTTGGTAGAAATGAAGAATGTTTATCTATGAATAAATTTAAATAGAAAGTAGAATTTTAGAGCATGTGAATAAAAAATATTTTATCAGCGCAATTTGGTACCCGGTGTAAGAGTTCAGTACCTTTTTTTTTTTTTTTTTTTACACACAATTTTTTTTTCAAGCGATCCAAAAGCCTGTGTTCATAATCTATATGAATTGCTTAAAGGGGCCTGGACACAGTTACAGGTAAAAATTTTCATACCATTTTTTATGTTTACAAATACTTAACTAAGATATTTCTAATGATCATCATTTTTTTTGAATTTCAGTTGTCGAGATACAAGACAGATTTAGGTCTCCAAACCTTTGTTATGTAAACAAGGCCCGAGCCATATGTTTGTTTACATAGGTAAAATATGCTAATATGTGTTGTTCAAAGCAGATTTTTCCAATAAGAAATTAATTCTAAATACAATTAGACATTTTCTGATAATTTTCCGAATCTCGTTTTGTTATAAACACGATATTTTCTAAATGTAAACCTTATTTACATTATAAATAATTCTCAGTCCTGTATCTTGTTTGTAAATCAACAAATGATGTTCGAATTTTTGCTGATCATTAGAATTGCCTTACTTAGGAATTGTAAAGAATAAAATTGGTAAAAAAAGAAAAAAATTGAGTTGAAACTGTGTCCATGCCCCTTTTAATATTACATAAAAGTTAGCTGCAATAATGTAGCCCTCTCCGATTTTTTTTATCTGATGTTTTCTGGAGAGGGCTACAATTCCATCGCATCTCCGTAATGGTGCAAATATATTTTTTTGATACGGGTGATTGGAGGCAAAATAAATTATTTTTACATTAAACTTACTTCTTATAAGACGGAATTTTTATTCACTGACAACAACATAGCCTGTTAAACTCGAAAACCATGTTAAATAAATCTGTGTCTTTCCCAGCTGCAATATTCAGCAGCCATGACAGTTCACGCGTGACGTAGTGAGACTTTCGCCTGAAATTTGGAACAACCAAATAAAGCAAATGTCGATGTTTATAAACGATTGTGCTATAATATATTACAAAAACATCGATAAATAAAACCATTTCAAGTCTTATTTTTGCGCAAACAGCGATACGTATGCTTAAAATAAGGGAATTCCTAGTAGATCCGCTCCTATAGAACTTAAATTCTCATTGGCTGTCCCAAAATACAATCCATCAAGGTCAGTAAACATGGCGGATAAATTCAAGTTAAGCTGTTGACACACACGAAAAATAACCGATATATGGGTCGTTGTGAATATTTTTGGATCGATTTATGTTTTGCATAATTACATATTTCGATTCCAGGTAAGAGATAATAATAAAATAGCCGTTTACTGATAATTTGAGCCGAAATCCGTGCGGGAGTGATCCACTGCCGCATCTGCGCCATTATAGAGATCCTAAGGAGTTGTAGCCCTCTCCCCCCCCCCCCCCCCCCCAAAAAAAAAAAAAAAAAAATCGTGAGAGGGCTACATTATTGCAGCTACATAAAAGTGAAATCGCTGTGATATGAAAATACTCGTTTGAACAAATAGAATTCTATTCATATGCATGTGCCTAGTGTATCCAACATTGTAGAAATAATACATGTACTAGGCTACATTCAGAACTTTTTTATATTGGTTTAAGCATGGATCAAGAACGTCCAGATTGATACTAATATAGTTATGAATAAATACTCCCTCTGCATTTGACTTTAGAAGGGAATACAATGTATAGCGGTAATGTACAAAGCAAGTCCACTGTACATATACCGAAACAACATTTTTGGCTGGAGATGCTACAGAAAAAACAAAACAAAAGAACAAAATTGTTATTTACAATGTAGTTATACATGTATTCCCCACAGTATAGTCTTTAGTATTAAGATAATTGTTATTCAGTCACCATTTATCTGTTCGTGCAACAAAAGTTAAACATTTAGATCGTGGCTAGATAAATCCAAATCTGAGATATTTACTTATAAAAAAATGTTTGTATGCAGTACTGGGTAAAATTTGATTTACATTTGAAGTAAACATTTTTGTCATCGTTTTTTACAAATGTCCTTATGTATCTGGTTTAATGCCTTTTTAAGATACCATAACGGCCTGTCGTAGATATTGAATTTAAAATACGTCACATACGATCAAGTACCCTGTCCAGCTAACCTACATATTGTATAGGAAAAAACACAACTTTTTAAAAAGCGTTTATGTTATAAAAAGCAAAGAAGGGACAATGTAAGTACCGGTAAATTTAATAATGTCACATTCATTTTCCATGTATTCAATACTTTTAATAATGTGTGATTTTGGCAACCGAATTAACTTTCGTTTTCGATCTCCGTTTGAATTAAATTGAAGGTTTCAAAATTTCTTATTATTTGTAGCTCAAAGGAATTGCATATACATTGTATCCTCAAATTAATCTAAATAATTTAAACTAAATAAAATAATTAAGATATACATTATAACTGCTTTAAAAAAAACAAAGTTAAATATATATACATGTACTTTCCTATTATTGTTCTCCTGCATAAACAGTATAAATGTACATGTATTATCGTGTGAATAGTATTTTTTCCTTAAAGAATATGACAGTGTTAGAAGAAGGGAACATAGATGTCTGTCCTGTTACCAAGGAAACATGGGAGGCACGAGCAGCAATAAAACAGGCGGATTGTGGTGGACAAAGTGTTTATCATTGTCTGTCTGACAGTAAAGGTTGGAAGTGGGAACGATGTGTGGAGAAAACAAAGATTATTGGAGGTATATTACGTCTCTCTCTTTCTCTCTTTCTCCTTTCTCTCTGTCCAAAATTATGTCATTTATATATACACATATATAAATACAATCATGTATTCTAATGAAGATAATTATGTTCCCCAAACGAGGTTGGGGAACATATTGTTTTTACTCTGTTTCTTATTATTATTATTCTTATTATTTTTCTTCTTCCTGGGAAAATTTTGTCCACGAGTGATCTTGTAAACCACACATCCGACTTAGGTGAAACCTTTTTAGGGTCAGTAGGCATGTTATGTAGAGTTGCCATACAAAGGTCATTTTGCGCGCACGTGCCTGCAAGAGCACGCACGTGCAACAGGTGAAATTACCAATATAATGGATATTGCCGTAACTTTTCTATTTTTTGATGAATTTTTTTGAAACTCATAATGTAAGGATACATTAGTAGTATAGACAAGATAGCATGGTCAAAATAGCAAGATCTCACGCGCATGCACGTGCGCTTCGCTCTGATTGGCTGAAACTAAAGTCTCAATAACTTTCTTGTTTCTTGTCATAATCCTTTGAAATTTTAAACATAGTCCTACATTATAAAGATCTACCGCATGATATATAAGAAACTTCATGAAAGCATGCGCATGTTCGCGTGCTGCAAGCTGATTGGCTGAAACTTTAAATGGCAATATCTCCTTTGATTTTTGACGAAATTCTTTGAAATTTAAAATATAGTCATGCATTAGGATATCCTACAAAATGATATAGAAAAAAAGCATGAAATCACGCGCATGCACGTGTGCTGCAATCTGATTGGCTGAAACTTTAAATGGCTATTTCTCCTTTGTTTTTTGACGAAATTCTTTGAAATTTGAAATAAAGTCATGCATTAGGAAATCCTACAATTTGATATAAAAAAAATCATGAAATTACGCGCATGCACGTGTGCTGCAATCTGATTGGCTGAAACTTTAAATGGCTATAACTCCCTTGTTTTTCAACCAAACAGGATGGGATTTAGAACATAGATAGATGTAAGGGACTCCTACAAGAAGGTATGATCATCATGCACGTGCACGCAGGTGCGTGCATTTGAAACGAGTATATTTAAAAATACTCTCGAATGAGTGATTTTTATTACTTTTGGACTGAATGCTTTAATATATAGTATATTAAAATATATAAATAGTGTAGACAAGATGATATGGTCATAATGCACTTGTATTCACATGCGCTTGGGTGCAATGCTAAAAATTGAATATAATTGGTATCCTTCTGGGAAAACGTTGTTAAAGTCAAAAATGCACAGAGTTGTCTTATGTAATGAAGCTTACAGGGAATATAGCACCGAAAGGGAGTTGGGGAGCGTTTGGGGAACAGCTGTAACGGTTCCCGTTACAATTAGGACTAGTTCACTATATTCTTAATGAATAACAAATTTCTCTCTTTAAATCTTTTCAAGATTAGAATCTTTCTACTCATACTTCATGTATCTCGAGATTTTCAGTCTTCTTCGTCGAAAATTTGGCTGATTTTTCTAGAAGAAAATTGTCCTTAACTTAGTTTTCCTGCTTGTAAATGATCATATATCATTCCAATACGTTATACTTTTTATGAACAATCATAGTAAATAAAAAAGATTACAACTCTATTATTTAAGTATGAAACAGGAAATCAATATCAAGGAAAAAATTACTTATTTCTGTATAGTAAGACGCATTGAACCAGTAATATTGACAGATGATATAAAGATTCGAATTGAAAATATTTTAAATAACACCTACCTTTTTTACTTTAGCTGACACTATTGTTCTATCACACATATTAATTAACAAAAGATTAGAAATGGCAATGTTTGCTGTTTTCTTTCAGGGCAATGTCCGATTTTTACCGCTGATGGCTACATTGACTGGCAGTCATGTAACACTACTGACCCCACGTGTCCAAACAGCACCTATGTATCTAACGAAGTGTATAAATGTAAGAAAGGATGACTGTTTATGATGAACTAATATAATTTCTTGATAACATTAGCGCGAGAGAAAAGCTAATAGAACTGCATTGCCGCGCCTAATTTCAGTGTATTATGTTAAGGTCAGTCAGCTCAACTTCCCAGACAAAATTTTATTTATTTATTTATATATTTTATATATTTATTAATATATTTTTTCTTTCAAGATGCAAATTTTATTTCAGTTCCAAAATGCTTTGGTAAGAATGTCCCAAAGGCAAAAATGTAAGTATTACATGTCTTCTAAATATATCAGCAATTTTTCAGCTTTTTTTTTGTTTGACCGAGTCTTAACATTTATCTATGTAAACTAACTTAAATTTTTTTCCTAAATCTCGATGAGCTTTCAGAAAATCTTTTCCAAACAGCCATATTTTTTGATATCAGTCTTTTAGGCCAGAATGTGGGTTTCTGTAATAAACTGGGGAAAAAACATATCCATTAAATTGTGCTTTAAAATGAAGAACACTTTTAATTTTCTTCCAGAGCTGAAGTTCCAAATGATACGAGTGCAGGGGATTTGTCTGCAGGAGTAATCACTGCCATTGTTTTAGTCATTGCAATCGTAGCTGTTACAGCTATGATCCTCTTTATTTTTATTTATCGTCGTAACAGACGCCAAAAGGGTGGGCATTTCTTTATATATATATATATATATATATATATATATATATATATATATATATATATATATATATATATATATATATATATATATATATATATATATATATATGTATGTATGTATGTATGTATGTATGTATGTTTGTATGTATGTATGTATGTATGTATGTATGTATGTATGCATGTGTATACGAGTAATGCCTAGTTTTTATTTTTACTTACAACTGTATTTGCTTTTATAATAATCTTATTTATCATATGCATAACTATTGCTTTTCTACCACCTAGAACTTCATATTATATAAATTTAGGCCTTTGATGAGGTCGATCCATAAATAGAAGATAATGGGAACAAGCCATAAGTTTATCTCTTGTCATTTTTAACACTTAGAGATTAAGATCAAAATTAATTCGAACTGTTTAATGTAATTGTTTTTTCTTTAAATTGAATTTAATAATTTAAAAGGCTACATTTGTTTTATCATGTATTGTATTGGTTTTTGAATAAAAAACCCAGCTCTAATATGTTTTAATATAAAATACATCCTTATTCAGGGCGCTGCTACATCTTACCAATTACTGTATTACAGAACATCACAATTATAGATAGGAGTTTAGGTTTATTTTTTTTCTTTTTCAGAAACATCGAGTTATACACTGCACTAATTATTAATAACAGAAAATTATTTCCATTTCTAGAAACATCAAATCGATATGCATTTCAGAATCTATAAAAAGTCTTTATGTTGTTTTATACTTGATCATATGATCAAGTTTGAGCCAATCAGAGGACATGGAATAAATGAGAAAAATAATATTAAGATAGATAAACCTGGAGAATACATGTAAAACTCTATCAATTAACTTTTGCTTTTTAACGTCCCTCTCAAGACTTCTTTTATTTATATTGAGACACCACCTTTTGGCAGTAGAGGGCTGGAAATATAGACCTATATTTGACACTCAGGACTGTCGAGCAGTGAGGGATCGTTTTCGTAAAAGCGCCTATGGTGATACTGGACCTCATTTTTTACGGTCTCATCCGAGGGTCCGGTCTCCAAGTCCTGCTTTGAGATTCGAACCCGCGATGTAAGGATCGACTCCTTGAAAATGTGTTTGATAGATAAACCTTGAAGTATTCGAAAGGGTTAAAAGGCTCACTGTACAATATTTTGTTATTAAGAGTTTGGTATCTCAAGAATATGTTCTTTAGCTATTGATTTCACCTATTCTCGTTGTGGAAGATAACCACCATATCATAGTATAATATTAAAACACGGTTACTATGAACATGCTTAGGATGAAATCATACTTGCAGCGAAATTATTGCAGGAATGAAGCTTCTTTTTAACACAACTGCTTGTCCCTTGCTCAACTATAATTGAATGTTATTTTTCTTCTACCACATTTCTACATGCAGATCCTATTGTTCATAATGGTCTGAAGGCACTTTCAAGAAAAGATGGAAAATCGCTGTTTGTGCATGGCAAATTTGGAAATTCGGTTTCCAGTACTTCTCGTCTTATATTGGAGAAATTTATAGAGAACAATGTGGAATGGAAATCTCTAGAATGTCGTTATACAGACATACCAGACAATGTGGAGGAGAATACTATAATGTTTGTGTATGGCTGGTTCGGACTTTGGAATGATGATCCATGCTCAGTAGACAGAGTTAAAAAGGCATGCCAAGATCTAAATAACATATTATGTAAAGATATCAAAATTGTCATTGGAATGAGAACGGAGTATCAGAGAAAATATCACAAGATTGCATGTTTAACTGGATCACCTTTATTTCGTTATGAACTGAGCCTGGATTCAGAAAACTTTGAAAGATATGAAGAGCATTTTCGATTTTTCAAAAAAAGAATAAAAGAACCTTGTCAGAAAGAAGAATGCCATTGTCATGATTTGAAGTTTGAAACTTTCAAAGAGGATCGTGATTCAGAAATAGGCATTCCCTTAAAAATGAATGTACTTGAGAAATACCACAATGTTATCGATGATTATGTGATCAAAGGCAGTCTTTTACAGGCGATGACAGATCACATTACCAGTCTTGAGGGAGACAAAGAAACCAAGAGTACATATCAATGGATTATGTACATATGTTTAAAAGGTCAATATAACAGATCAGAGGAATTAGATACAGAACTGATAAGAACCATGGAATTCGGAATTAATAAGTTATCTTTTACGGAAGACCTCTTGAGTAAATATATAATAATGAAGAATTCAGATCAGCAGAAAAAAGTACCACCAGAGTCTGCACAGTATGTTTTCTGGCATCCATTTATCTACATATGCGCTTTTCACTCACTGTTTAGAACAAATCCGGGCACTGTCATGAAATATTGTAATATTGACGCCATTCTGCAACTCGTTCGTCCAGAAAATTATTTAGACACGTATTTGGAGGTTCGTGCAGACGAAGCCATGATTGACCTGTTTAATCAAAGAATTCAGGCAGAAGGTCTACAAGATCTTTACAAGAACCATCCTTTAGTGATTCTATCAGAAGACACAGAAGAAGATAATATAGACGATGTTGAACAGAGCAGCGAAGAGGGAACGAGCGAACAACAGCCTTTCATTGTATTTTCGCATGTGACCATGAACATGATGAATATGTAACTTTAATAAGTATTCAATTCCCTGTAGTTCATTATATACAATAATATTTCGATGTTTATCTTATAATGCACTAGTGTATATAATGAACATGCATGTACATATCAGTAAACCCAAATTTTGCCCTTGGATTATTCCTATATCCACTGCCACAGAAATATTTGACCAGGAATAGTTTTCCTCATTGTGCTTTATTTAATTATTGTCTTGTTATTTACGATGATGTAACAGTTAACATATTTAATTACATGTATTAAGTGTATTTTAATTATTTTCAAGTGATGATATCTTCATTTATTAATTTAAGCTTTGCAATGTTTTCGCCTTTGATTTATGCCAAATTAAAATGGTAGTATGCTTTATCATAATTCTGATATTGAATTGCATTATAGTTTTAATTCATACTATCTAGTTCAAGGCATTTATAAATGAGTGCTCGTGTTTCTAGTAACAAAACGTATTCTCAGAAAAATATATATTGTCCAAAGCCATTCAGTATGTTTGATGTATGTGCATCTAAGTGTATAAAAACATATATTTAAACAAGTAAATGAAAATTCTGTTGATACAAAGGAGTGAAGTTAAGATGTACATATAAGAATATGTATTTATAACCTACTAAATCAACCATTTACATAAAAACATTATATTTTATCTTCTATTTTACATGTCTTTCATCGTTACTGATGTAGAAGTCGACCCGTTTCTAAGATCACAAAAAGTATTATGACGTGCATCAAAGTCGCTAAATTTCCCTCCGGAACAGGGTTTTCCCTGCATGGACAATTGGCAAAAATAGTCATATAAATAGTGTAAATACATCAGCTTCTCATAATATCTTGAATCAGATTCTAGTACACTTTATCTACATCCGAAATCCAGAACCACGAGGGCTTAGCACTTTTGTTTTTTTTTTTTAATGGGCGTCCAGGTCCGTGTACAAGCTCCCTAAATATGGTTTTTAAAGTTGGAAATTACATAAAGATTTTAAACTTTAATCCTGTTTTTTTTTTCAACTTAAATTTTGGATTTACAAATTAAATCTTCGCTTTTCCAACTTTAAAGTTACTATTTTCAACTTCAATCCTGGCTTTTCAAACTTAAAGCTGAACATGACTCGTAAAAAGGCAAACGCAACTTTCGATATCAGTACCTCGATATAATCTCGGCATTCATTACACCTGACCGCTTTAATGTCACGGGTATCGGCGTGAAATGGCGACCCGTGTTCATGCTGGTTATCTTGCACTACCTTTGTTTACATTTTATTGCAGTTGTGCATATTTATGTTTCTATAATACTGCACTGACCTGTGCAACTGTTTAAATTGTCTTTGGTACTTTATCTTTTTCTCCTGCTAAAATGTATAAAAGTGCACGATTCTTTTTGTCGCTACCGATTGCTGTATAGCATACGTCCGTCTGCACCGGTGCCAATGGATTGTACTGATGAGTGACTAAGTGACTGCTTTATATAAAGGGACACTCAGATACAGCGAGAATCCGATCGAATATGGCGGACAAATTCTTTTTACGAGTCGTGTTCAGCTTTAATTTGACATCAAACATGCCAATTTTATGACGATATAGGAACATCAACTTTCCGTTAATTAGGGCAAAAAATGACTACGCCAGGTAATTTCTGTACTTAGTATGTGGAGCACCAAACCATCAGTACCGGTTAAGTGTAGAATGACTTTTATCCACACGGGGGAAAGACGGAAATCGTGGAAATAAAACCTATTTCAGACACTGGTTTGTAATAGAATAAAGGATTACTGTACTGATTATCCGATGGAAGGGGAGTTAGACCAAAACAATGATGACAAACTGATGAGAGCAACAATCAGAACGTCATACTGTATATATTACTAGTATATAGAGACCAACTTCTCTAGAAATAGGCAACGTGATCAGGACGGGAAATAGTCTTTTCAAAGAATAATTTACGTTATCTTTCGACGACTCTTGAATGTGAAAGAAAAGTGATTTGGTTACTAATTAAAAATCAAACGTACTGTCCAATTTCTGCTTCAAGTAAAATTCTGAAGAAAAGAAGCACAATTCATTGTACTGTGGAAAATGTTTTTATTTGTTGTTTGACGTCCCTCTCTCGAGTTTTTTACTCAAATGGAGACACCACCACTTGGCGATATTAAAAGTTGACCTATACTCGATAGGCACACGGGGCCATTGAGCAGTAAGGGATCTTTTTCATGCTACATATTATGTAGCATCTACTGCAAACGGGACTTCGGTTTATACAGTCTCATTTGAAGGACAGGTCTCCATGTCTCATGCAGCTAATTAAAAAAAAGCATTAAAATTTAAATTTTCTGAGAAAAAAAAAACACCTATATCTACTGTCCCAATTTTTCCACATGGAGACGGCAAACATTCTGAATTTGGCCCTATCTATAGTAGCTGAAGTTGAGGGGAAGTGTACGTGAAGGAATGTGTTCCAAAGTTCTTTATTTTGGATCTCGACATAAATCATTCCGGTTTCTACCTTTTGTATGGGTATATTTCTGCTTAAGGAGGCTCATTACACCACTTTTTGATGACGTACTACACAAAAAAAATAAACCTCCATTGTGTCGACCGGTTTCCTCTGGGGACGAATTGTACAGGTACCTCTATAATATGACCCTGACCTTTAAAACGCTTTAAAAATAGATGAAACATGCGGTGTTATAAAGAGTGAAAACAAAGTAACAGATTCATTATGCATAAACCAAGAATGATTGCTTTTAAGCAGAAACAAAAGAAAACAACAGTTATCTTCGCCAAACAAGTAATGTCAATTTCATAGCGATGCATGCAGTGAGCTCTATTAATCAATGACATATTTGTATGGAGGAAATTCAAGTTAAAATCTACAACTTTGTTGAAATTAAAAAAAGTTATTTACTTGCACTATTTACTGTGTTGGTGTTGATTTTTATATATTTGCTTTATTGATTTAAATGTATACTCTGGTAATTTAAAGCTTTGTTCTGAATTTTAGATGTAATGTCAAACGTTTCCTAGTGTTTTGAGTCTTGGGTAATTAGGAAAGATAACTCTTGAAAGTGAACTTTTTATACCAAATATTTTTTAAATTGGATTTTTTATTTCGTTTAAACATTCTTCATTCAATTTGACACATGTAATTCATTGAAATACATTCCTTGTCTCTTCAGAACTCATTTTCTTAATGTTTTATGCATAGATTAAAAAGATAATGACATTTATTGTGTTTTAGGAGAAAATTATTTTTTCTAATAAAATTTTTATTAGGTATTATGAGGTATTTTCACTCTGTGTACTTATCTTAAGAAGATGCCCATCATTTGACACTGAAAGTTCTGAAATTCTGTTAATAATAAACTTGAAATAAAACATTTCACTAGAATTAGACAAAAACTAAAAAATATATAAAAAATATTTATGATATCAATACCCCCATCTGGATATATGACATCTGCATTATAAGTTGTGATGTGTTGAAATTTAAAATAAACTTTGGATGTAATGAGCCACCTTAAGTATAAGTATAAATATAGTAGCATAAAGTGTTAAAAAGTTGTGCGTTTCAAGGACATTCTACGATAAAATGACTCATTCATAGTATGAAACATGAAAATAAAATTGTTTCAAATGGCAAAATATAAAAACAACGTAATTCTCTATAGGAGATACCAATGAACTTGAAAAAAAAATGTATACATCTGATGTCGTTTACTTTTTACAACGATTTCAATATACCCTAATTCATTAAGGTAACGTTACAGAAGTTAATGCTTGAACAAGTCTTTAGTTATAATTTTTCAATTGAAAGCTGAAATTGGTCATGTTTTTAAAAGTATGATGCATGAAATCTCACATGAATCCGATATTAGGTTATACCTGACTTAGTTTATAGATCTTGATGGTATTTGATGCGTCATGGTCCCGTCCTCAGGTGGATCCTCCTTCCTTGGTTGTTTCGGCGTTGTCCACTTTAACCGCCAGAGGTACGCAGACTGGGGTGATCAAGTCCAGTCCAGAACTTCTCAGCTCTCCGCATTCACTTCAACACAATAAATGATTATTCACAAGCAAACACACAGAGTCTTAGTGTTGCATTTTCCACTGTTCTTTTCTCGTTTTCCATATCC
The DNA here is from genome assembly GCF_032062105.1 of Saccostrea cuccullata. Taxonomy (NCBI): domain Eukaryota; kingdom Metazoa; phylum Mollusca; class Bivalvia; order Ostreida; family Ostreidae; genus Saccostrea; species Saccostrea cuccullata. Next base: position 8,529 of record NW_026929695.1, on the reverse strand, counting down.
ACATGGATGTCACTTCTGCCTCTCTGCCCAGGCTTCCAATAAGTTGCCGCCTCTCAGTGTCTTCACACCGACAATCTGCAAGGCCCTCCACATAGATTGCCCTACAAAACCACGGCATCCAACTTCCTCTCTCCAACGATTCAACTGATGTCACTGGTACATCGTTCACAAGAAGGGGCCAAAGAATTCGTAGAAGTACGCCTTGCTGATATATCTCTGTCTTGTATTTTCCTAGTAAGGCACTTTTGTCTATAATGTTCATCCACTTCTAAAGGTGATTCCAGCTGTTGTCGTTAAGATTCTGTTTATCACTCAGTGAATCGCCAAAGAACTTTCCCAGGCACTTGACTGGTTTTTCTGAGACTGAACGAATAATCTCAACTCCAACCCTGAACTTCTCTCCTTTGACTTTCCCCCTTTTAAAAACGAGGCTTCTAGACTTTGTTGGCTTCATCTTCATATGGCCCAACTGATGATATCCTCTATCTCCTTCAAGGTCCATTTTGCCTCTATGATTGTTCTTGTGCTCATTTTCATATCGTCCCTGAACGCTTGGACAGGAGCTGTCCCACGCCTGTTTTCATCCATGGACCTCTGTTTATCTTCTCCACTGACTTCATCATCATATTCATGGCTGCAGAGAACAGAATTACTAATACTGTACAGCCTGTGGCAATCCCTACTTCTAGGCGCTGTCACGATGTAAAGTCCTGAGTAGAAGTCCTGAGTAGTGAACCGTAATTGAAGCCTGTCAAAGTAACTCTGGATTAGCGTGCGTATCCTGACTGGTATATGGTAGCGTTGTAGGGTAAGTTGGACTAACTTATGAGGTATGGAACCATAAGCATTGGCTAGATCTAACCATATGACCGCCAGTTCTCCTTTCATCTTCATAGCTTCCCGTATAATCTCTACACAACCCGAAACTCCTGGAACTCCTCCTTTCTGCACAGCTATGTCTATGTACTTGTTGGACAACATAAATGTTGTCATCCTCTTGAACAAAATGGCCAGGAAAACTTTTCCTTCCTAACAAAATAGTACGGAACTGCTTAAGTTACTAGAGTTTTCTTTCTTTGCAATGAAGCATGCCTCGGTTTAGTGCCAGCTATCAGCTAACTGCTCCCTCCTCCACACGACTCTCAGATATTTCCATAAACGTTGGGTTGACAGTTCTTGTAAACTTTGTATGGGATCCTGTTTGTTCGTGGTGATGAAGCTGCTCTAGCTTCCTGATGACATCTTTGACTTTGCAGTTTTGGTTCTGTTTCATCGAACAATTGGCCAGGCTTGTCAGGCTGCATCAGCTCCATAAACTCTCTTAGATCTTCGTTTCTCTTTGGATCACTGTGCATATCCTTCAAGTACTGTTCGACTTCCTCTCTGCCCGCTGCTAGCTTCCCTAATCCTTTTCTGCCTAAAAGCCTCAAGATGTAAATTGAAATAGGTTGGCTGTAAATCGTGCTTTTGCTCTTGGTTGTTCCTTCCTTCTCCTGCTTCTTTCTGTCCATCTCAAGATCTTTAACCTTTAAATATCTGTATACATCATGCTTATATTTGATGCGATATGGTCCCTTTAAAATTTCGGGGAAATTTTCGTTAAGGTCAAGATCTAGTAAATGAAAGGTGCTTACAGATTTCTCAGATTTAAGAAATAAATTTCTTTTATGATGCTTTATAACTTTAGCTTGGTCAAATAAGGTGTTTCGGGGCATAATTTGTAGGTAAACAAGATGAAAAACCATATTTTAAACTGTCATTTCCAATGAAAAATTAAGAAAATCAGTCATAAATATGGGAGTTTTCTTCCCTATCAGACATAGAAAATGTATCCAGATTGCCTACAGTCTTTCAGAAAACGGTAATTTGTATGTTCTTGGTCTCTTCTTTAAATAAATGACAAATTTAATATAGGTATCCGGACTACATTTCATGTGACTTCAAATTGAGTTCCATGAAAAACTTTTATTTTCTACATAATTCTATTAGAGCCGTAAAGTACGGGAAAAAGAAAGATGAAACTGTTTATGACGTCATAATGGATATAGCACCAAAAAGTTAGTCTAAAGACATTCTCACACCAATAATTCACACTAAACTTAAAAACATTCCTTATATTTAGATTTTACATGTTTGGAAGCACCAAATATATACTCAATATCTCGCTGCCCTATATCGTTATACTTTTACTAACGTCGCGGAAGCTTACTGAGACGTCACGTTAACGCACGTTTCATCGTGTATATTTCTACGCGTGAGTATACACGAAAATGGTTTTCAAATCAATTTCACAGTTGGCTTAGTACAAAAACACAGCGAATATAAATATATTAGATCTTGACCTTAACAGAATTTGGAAAATGACGAGTTTCGTGATGTCATATTGCAATATTTACATTCAGTGTAATTTTCCTTATGAAATCCATTAGAAATCCACGACGTTCAAATCTCTATAACACACGCGAAACCTTGTCACCGCGCGTTAGAATACACAGTAGGAACTATATGCATTTTCACACTCTAGAATATCAAAATGTACATAATTTTGACTGGATTTAATTCAAAAAATATAACCTTGATAAAATAAAATACAACAAATGTGCGTTTAAAATTAATTTGTCACTTTTTTCCCTCGCAAAGTTCGTTTGCGTTATTTAACATTGCAACGTCACAAACGTCAAAAACGGCTGTTACGTCTATAAAATACACTAGTTTTGAAGGGCGCTAAATTCACATCAAAGATTACGGAAATAAACAATTATGAAGATGAAAAATTAGAGAATGTAAATATAAGCATTGAATTCATATTTTGGGATGTCTTCGGACCTATATTATTCAATTTGTCAGCACGGCCAGGTGTGTTATAGGACCGAAGACATCCCAAAATATGAATTCAATGCTTAAAAGGTAGATCGCGGGTTTACTGTCTGCCTGAAAACATAGTCTGAAAATTTGTCAACTGAATCCTCCCGTTTCAAATTTTACTTTCTGAAATTTTTGTGAGATTCGTCTGCGTGGTTATATTGTTATCGTATTTCAAAGGCACTAATGTTGATGAGAACTGGTGACGCTATAACAATGAAATATATAGTAAACGCCCCTTTCTCACCAGTAAACGCATTTCAAAATCATGCTCATAATATGAAAACGGCGCAGACGAATTTTATATAACTCAACACAATGAATGTGAGATAAATTTAGAATCGATCTATCAAAAAAAATTAATATGTGTTCTAGCTCATTTTCTCGCAAAAAAACTTCAAAGTTTTACTAATTTGTAACAAAGGTATATAATTTCATTAAGAAGTTATATATATAACGTTAGTGCGACGTCATTATTTTCGTACGTCTCGGAATCACAATGTAATCAATACTTCACTAAAAAAACATGTTTTATCCGCATTTTCAATTTTTAATTGATTGACAATAAATGTTCATGTAAACATTGTCATAATTTACCTAAATTGTCACACTTTTTTCAATGAAACAGAGTCATGTTATTTGAATCAATTTTGACCTTTCATATTTTAACTTTATGTTAACTCTTAATTTAATTTAGTATTGATTAGTTATTGATTAATCCTTTATTTTTTATAACATATAAATAAATATTTTTACAGACAAAACAAGCTTTAATGTTTGTTTTATTTTATGATGCATACTGATGGAAATACGTTTTGCTTGTTTGTGGTTTGATACTGTAAACGTAGTAAGCTTTTAACGTCGAATCCTATTGTGACGTCATCAAACCCGCGATCTACCTTAAATTGACTAGTCATAATGCATATATAGTGACGTCGTGAAATGCGTCATTTTCCTCATATCCTGAAAAAATTTCATGACGTCATAATGCATTGACTATAGCCGAAAATTAAATTACGTCATTTTTGAAAGATACACGATGTACGCTGTTTCCATGATATTTATTAGATCCTTTACGCTGACGCTCTTGTATTTTTTTTTATACGTCGTTGTAACAAATTACAGGGGCCCGTTTTACAAAAGAACTTATGACTAAGACAAAAAACTTCAGATGATTCTCTAAAATTTCGCAAAATGAATAATTCTCTTTTTTAATTGTTTGTGTAATAATATCTTACCACGTAAGATTATGTAAACATTATGTAAAACGGGCCCCAGGAGCGTAAAAGATCTAATTTTAATTGGATTGATATGCATCTGTAAATATTTGTTTAAAAAAAAAGAGAAAGAAACCGTGCTTGTCAACTGACTAAGTTGCAGTTGAAATCGGTATTTTTAAAATTATAGCTTACGGAATTTCATATTGCATTCAGATTAATTTTATAGGGACTTGTCTTCCGGATTTTTAAATGTAAAATAAATAAAATTATTTAACTTTCTTTAATTTCAAAATACACAGTTTAAAAGTTGTTAAAATAAAAAAGATTCTGCCACTTTCAGGCAAGAAAAATCACGATTAAAAAAAGACGTAACATACCCATATACATAAGCTTTAAATTTTTATTAATTAATTCACTTACATTTACATTAAAAATGACATATATATCCCACTGTATACTAGGCCTAAAAAGAATCTTTTGAGTATACAGTGGGATATGTCATTTTTCACGCATTCTCAATTTATAGTCTCAATTCGCTTTAAATAATGTACCGCGTTTTAAGTAACATAATATTTCAAATAAATTTTATTTTCTGCCAGTCTTACGAACCTTTTTTGGTTGTTGATTAAAATACAACAATTGTTTGTTGTAGCTTGAATGATTGTCTTAGGGGAAAATCACATTTTATAGCAGAAATCGATATTTACGTTACTGTCGCCGATCATTGTGTAGTTTTAATTTTAAACCAAAAAGAAATTTTAAATCATTTACATATCTTTTTCTTAGTAAGATTTTCCTACATTTGAGTTATATTTTCTGAATATCACACTCCTCACACATATGCGTGTCTCAAATTTTTGAAATTTGTAATATATTTATGAAAATTTGATGTCACCGCGAAATTATTACTTTTCTATTTGGAAATTCAAAAGGACTGGAAGGAATGATGAACTAACTCAATAGGACTAAGTTGTAACTTTTTAACATCATGAGCACCCTTTCTATTGCATGGAAAGGTAAAAAAGACACTGTTTATCTGTGTTTATGAACAATAGCCCCCCTTTTCTTATAAGTCCAATGGTTAAAAAATTCAACGATATTTACGTGTTAGTATTTATTCACAAATTAAGTAAGAGAACTACACTGTCCCCTATGGGCCAAATTGCCTTACACTCAAGCACTAGAATATGCCTTTAATTAACAGTGGAATAATTGAACAATGGCATTAAAAGTTACGATAAATCTCAGAAAGATATTTACGTTACCGATATTTACGTTACCATGTTTTAAAGTAAATAAGTATTAATTTCTAAAGCTGTTTGAACAGATTTGCGAGTGAATCTTTATGATGTAAATACTAAGAACATGAAGAAATATACACTGTTTCTTAAAATGTCATTTTTTCTGTAACAAGAGTGCAGAAATGCAAATGGAAGTGCACATGCAAAGGTGAACATTTTTACTCAATATCTTGTGCATCCGTGTGATTTGAAAATTGAATTGACATAATATTATTCACAAGTAGAATCGTGGTTTAATGATTGAATCTTTCCATTTTGAGCAATTGGTTAATATTGCATAGTTTTAAGTGTAATGCACGTTATCATTCGGAACGTAAATCTGAAACAAAACTTTCTTCAAGTCTGTATTTTGATGTTTGTTTGAACTGATAGTGATCGTCAACTTTAAAAAATGGTTATATACACTTGAATTGTATACCAAGCTAAATATTTTGAGGAAAAAATATCATTTTTGTAGGAAATATAATTCCAGAAAATAGGCGCTGCGTTGTATGCAGTGGGGGGGGGTTCAACATCGGGTAAAAAAAAAAGACGGCTGTGGGTGTTGTGTGTCAAGATACTGGTTGAAATTGAATCCATTTCCATTTTTGTTGCTTTGCAAGAAATACATTTATTAACATGTATAAAATTTGCACCTAATTTTTCCCATTTGCATTGTTGCATAGACATATGACTTAGGAGGCATGCGTCTATGCTTTAATGGTACTGAAAATTCAATTTACGTTATATGAACGTAGAATGTATATTGCTCTATAGAGCACATGTGATGTGCAACTGTAATTATTGACAAACTTTTTAAGGGTGGTGGGCGATCTTTGTTTTATTTTTGAGATTTGACGATAAAGTTTTCACAAACAATTAAGCATTTCTGGTATGTAGCAACAAGGGGAGGGGGGGAGCAGTCCCCCCTGCCCCCCTTTCTCCAGCCTTACTTCAACTTCAGTAAATGTTCAATGAAAGGCTGGTTGCCCCCACCCCCACTAATAGTGTTGTACGGAAAATTTATTGTAATAATTGGTACTGAATGTAGTTGGCATTGAAAAACGTTCGCCTCCCCCCTCTAGGATTTTCGACTTTCGGCTAGTTTTCTTACCCCGCTCCCTTTTTTTTTGCCTTGTCAACTTTCCAGGTAAGTAAAAAAAAAATTCTCTGGCTACCCCCCCCCCCCCACACACACACACATACACTTTCAAAAACGATGCTATGTGAATGACTGCATTTGAAATAATCAACAGATTAAATGGTGGAAGGGGGGGTGTTTTGAATTACATGAGTCCTCTATAGATAAATCATTTATAACTTGAATTTTCAATTCAACCCTTTGTAAGAACACAAATTAGAAAATTCATAAAATTCAATAATTTGAAATAATAATATAATCATTTTTCCCCCGAATATACTTTTATTTTTGTATGATATCTATGTGCGATATTTACGTGATATTTAACAAACACTTCGTAATCAGGTAATGGCGAAATATTTAACCTTTTTATATTCTAAATAATGTGCGTTTCTCTGAGCAGATTAATAAAGAATCAATTAATGTAGCATTTTAGGGAATATTATCATTATTAAGCTTATCATCGAATGTACTAAAACTTGTTAAAATAAAAAGAAAATAATTTCATTTAAATGAAAATTATGTCCGTTTTATTTTTACTAATAATTGAATCAAAGATTGTACACCCCATTTACAAATGTGCTTAAACGTTTCATAAATGTTTATAGTTAACAATATTTGATGTGTATTATATTAATTTTGTATTTAAAAAAAAGTCTTTCGTTTCCAAATATGGCTTTTCAACATCACGTAAATATCTTGGTGTAAAATTAGCCTCCAACCGCTTTTATTTCGAAGGAGGCCAACAAAACAATGCATGAAGTATGTAAATCAAATTGCGATTTTTAATAACTATACACTTTCATGTTTCAAATGACGTATAAAAGTGTTAATTTCAGTTCACTAATTTTTTAGACTTTTCCCAAGATCGATTTGTGACTATAAATTGATAATGCGTGTTTTAGAGCGTGTATAAAATCGAACTTCCGTGACATTTTAGTGTATATAAAGCAGAAAAGTTTACAAAAAACTAAAAATTAACACTGCACACTGAAAAATTTGTTACGAGAATAGTTCGAATTTCCTCTACAATACATTATGTAGAAAAAACACAGTATCCTTGACCCAAGCGCCTATGGCCACAGGTAACGGATCGTAAATGTTAATATGGTGCCCTTTTGCTCAGCGTGTGTGTTAAACTATTTAACTGTAATTAGTTGGAGATCAAAAGGTGAGAATTATTTCATTACAGCAATCCAGTGGATCGACGCCAACACTCATGCACACAAATTCTAAATTTAGACAGGATGGAATTTCTTGTTGCTAAATTAAGAACAATGACTAGTTACGTAGTTTTTCCCCAGTGAAACTCAAGTGAAATAAACAGACAGGGGGTTGAGAACATAAGGTAGGTGTAATTTCTGATAAACTGATTTTAACGGTTTTAGTCGTTTGTTCAACTGTTCTATGCGGATATTTTGATTTTTTTAATAAAATTTGCAGTGCAATTCTTTGTAATAATATTGTCGGCCATTATGGAACTCGTGAATATATTATGTGAAAATATTAGGCCTACACTCTAACCTCACATAGCCTAGCAGTGAATAAAATTAATTAAATACTCTATGTATATAACATTCTAGACACGTTACTCTCTCAGTAGTTGAGAACATTTTTTTTTTCGTTTTGTAGGTAGGCCTAAATGGCCAATAGATCCTATGTTGAACTGTTTGGACTTGTAGTTGTTATATTAACCTGTCTGTTTAAATGGTAAGTGGTGAATCAAAGAGAGCTTATTTTATTTTAGTTATTTCAGTAGACTTGCTTTACACAGGGACCTATAAGATAAGATATGTTTTATTACTAATTCAGTGCCCAAATGAGCATAAAGGGTACAAACTTACAAGAGAAATGCCTAAAATATAGTTGACAGAAAAAGGAAAAAAACAAAAAACAAAACATTTAGACATACATGAACCTATATAAACATGTACATAAAATAGATACATGACTCTTCAATGTATATATACATATGTATCATATTGTGGTATGGGGCATAGATTTAGGCCTAATGGCAATTAATTAA
>NW_026929694.1:0-39581 GCF_032062105.1 Saccostrea cuccullata | reverse complement strand
ATCATAAGCATTTACATGTACATACGGGTATTTTTCAATCCCATTCATTCGTATACTATAATGAATATCAAAATAGGTTTTTGTTCTTGTTATTCCTTAAACACCCGATTCCCCTTATAATTACTCGTATCAATTTGTTCATATAGGAATTTATTATAAGAAATATTTTGAACAGTATGATCATATACGAACTTAACAATGCACATGCGTCAAATCATAGTCTCCAGAACCCTCGGATCGCCCAAACCTGGGTGAATCTCGTCTATTGCTCTATTGAATTCTCGTGTTATCTCATCACTACTCGAGATTAGAGATGCTTGGCTTGAAACTCCTATTGACGATTCTTCCACATCCTCGTATGTACACCCGGAACTCTCCGACATACGTTTGGAATAACCTCTTACTCCGATTATATAACCCGTGTGATATCTCCCTGTCTTTGTACAGCTTGTCTCATTCTCTAACAACTGTTTTCCATCTACTTTCTCTTCCGATGCGCTGACTGAATTACAGGGCATTTTTGAAAAATTGTTTGTGTTAAGTTTTCTAGAACTTTCGCATTCAGTGTCAGTGTTTGCCGATTTAGTTCTTGCTTTGGCACTTATTGCATAAACATTGTCATTTTCTGAAGGGCTCTGATGCTGAATAAAATCAGGTGACTCTGTTGTGGTCTTAAAGGGAGACACGTGACTATTGAAAACAGCAATATCATTGGCTGCCTGTTTCTGACGCCCACTTCGTTTCTTTGGTTTTCGTCTACGACTAGAGTCGTTATAGGCGGGGATATAAGGCTGTGAGGGGGAGGAATTTGCGATACTTGTTGAGGCCTTTACAGGAAGAAAAACATCGTCCTCACTTTCTGTAGTTTGAACATTCTCACTCGTTTTCTTTGGACTCCGTTTCGGAGATGAGACCTTTCTAGATGATGACTTTGTTTCCGAGATGTTTTCATACGTCTCATATATATGTTCTGATCCGGATTCCAAAGCAGAATCCGTTCTTGAAAGAAATTCCGTGTACGACGGCGGACCGGAATAAGGCGGGGTCAAGGTTGAACCGGAAACAGAGTCAACAGGCCCTTGCTTCGTATTTCTTAGGAGAAATGGACTTGAATATAGTTTAAAATTGTCCCGGATTGCATTTTCGCAGAAAACGTCACCGGGTGTTCGGAACACAACATCGTGAGAGACGGATCCTTTATTATACATTGGTCCGACAGGATGTCCTACCAACTGAAAGGCGGATCCATTTCGTTGTATGGGCGCGGGTGGCAACAGTGTCGTCGGGTCAAGCGTTCGCGATTTCGGTTGGGACGGCAGTTGTTCGGAAGGAGAGGTTTTTCTTTGGCGTGGGTTGGTAAATGGAGATGTGGACCTGCACCTCTGTATTGGCTGTGGTGGAAGAAAGTATTTTTGCACAGACGGACGCGACTTTGGTCTCGGAGCCATATGAACGTAACCGTCGTTCTGAGGCACCAGTTTCTTGTCCTCAGATCCGTCTGTTTTCCTCTGTGGTTCTTTATTCTGAGTAGCAGATTCTCTATCTCGAAGACAGTTCTGTAGATCGCGAGCTAATTCACCCATTCTAATATTACAACCACTAACGGGGCCAGGTTGTGGTGTATGAGAACGCGGCAGAGTATTTGGATTAGGTTTTCTATAAGGTTGAGGAGTTACTGCCCTTCTTTGGACAATAAGTTCGGTACTAGGTGTCGCACCTGTCGGAGTAATATTCAGATTTCCCTGAGATTTCAACAAGCGAGTTTCTTCCTGGTACCTTCTCTGTAGATCTAAAATTAACAGTAACTGTTTGGAGTCGAGGTTGTTAAGAGTAACAGCACGCCGCTCTCTTCTTCTGTGTTCCTTCAGCCGCCCTTTCTTGACCTTGTCGCTTTCGGATGCATTGTATATAAGATCAATTGAATCGCACGATTTTGACCGCGAGAGAGACTTGTCTACAAGAATTTCATGTTTATCCTGATTTTTAAGGATTCCGGGTGGGCAGGTGTTCCTGCCGACTAGCTGACTATTTACTTCCGGTCTTTCCGGTCCGGTATATCCTTCCGATGCTGGAGTGGAATCTGCTTCCGGTTCGCCCTCACTTTCGCTGCACGACGATCCTCCGCTTACGGTAAAAATCTCTTCATAAGTTTCATTCTGAAAAATATCAAATTCAGAATTTAAGGAAGTATTTTGAAAGTATACACATATCCCGCACTTAGGGTACAGAGGTATCTTTTATTAAATTTTTTCTCGCTTAAGTCCAGACCTACCGGCCAGAAACTTTTAAAAAAAATTATACTTCGTCCTTAGTATTGTTATTTGGGGGAGCGGAGAAAATGTAGCTAGGATGATAAACACAAGACACCCCCATAATGTAAAAGATATCAGCTAAGCATTTGGTGACGTCATATGCAGATCAAAAGGTCGAGTCGAGTTCGTACAAATAAACCTTGACTTAATTAAGGTATAACTGTAGTATATACATGTAACTAGTCCATTTTAAGTACTGTGCATGAAAAGAACTCTTAACTCGGTACAAAGCACGGAGTATTAACAATGGAAACCTACAATAACAGTCGCAATATCGTCTATAGCAATTCCTGCTTATAATCTACATAGTGTATTTAGTACTGCAATATGGACTATTGTTCTTATCTTTCCAAACGGACCACGGGCACTTTGGTCTATATAAGCTATGTGTGACACAGACATTTTGCAGACAAGACTAGGTTAGTGATCCCCGATAAGGCAGTTTCATTGCAGTGAGCCATTTTTTGAACATGGGACCTCGCGATATTGCAGCCACTCTTTTTTGTGTTTTCATTTCCGTGGCAATTGCACGCGGATCGGGCGAGGCGGGATCCCACCAAAGCGAAGATCTGACTGGTCGGTTGCTGATGACGATTCAGAAGCTGGAAGGTCGAGTGAGGGAGCTGGAAGCCGCCGCCATTCAAGAACGAAAAGAGGCGAGTGAAATGAGGGCAGAGATCCATGCTTTATCTGAGAAGTGCGACTCGCAAATACACGAACATGTAGGACTGACAAAACGTAATTGTCTTATGTTTTATGTATATTATTCACAAATGTGCTTTTCTTTCGATATATTTGTGACATTCACAACAGTTAATTGACTACCTCTGCTATCAATGTTCTTGGTCGAAATCTTTTCCGGTCATGTTGAAGACAGTTAACTTATAATTAACAGTAAGACCAAAAGTAACCTTTTAAAATATGCCGGTAAAGTTTATTGTGCTTTGACTTGATGTTCTGTTCTTCTAGAGGCTAAATTAAGATATATACCACAGAAAATATTACATTGTTTCTAACATATAATATTTTGTTCTTTAATTAGGTCAAGGATCAACTCATAATGCTTTCTATGCTTACATGAACAACAACCTGCAGTATCCTCACCCGGATACCACTTTCGTTTTCGATAACATCCGGACTAACGTCGGTTCCGGTTACAGTAACACCTCGGGTGTTTTCACAGCCCCTCATGCCGGGACTTACGTGTTTACCTGGACTATCACTGTTGACTCTAACTCTTATGTTTTCTCGGAGCTCACCGTAAACTCTGTTGCACTTGGTAAGTGGAGCAAATACATGTAGCTAGTAGATAAAAACAATTTAAGCGCCACAACGGAGGTCAAGTACCTATATGAAGGCGGTGTGTCATCGAAAGATGATCCTAGAAATTTAATTTTTTATATTCTTTGTAATTTCCGTGCCGTAATTTACATGTATGTTTCAGGGTTTGATGAATGATAATCAGATAAATGAGACTTCGTAAATAATACGATGTATAATTCATAAACTTGTATACACATGATTCCTCTACATTTTTAATAAGAAGTGTCTAATCTGATATGTGATTTTCGCAGAAATACTAGTACCCGATATACAACTGAGGGAATTCATTAAGCTTAATTAATAACTGTTTCAGGAAACGTAATCACGGACAGTCAACAGAACAGTGAGTACCACATGACAACGGGGGTGGTGGTGGCCCAGTTGAATAACGGAGACATCGTCAGGGTGCGCTCTCGGCCGGGAATCAACATACACGGTAGTATACTCAGCGCAGGCTCACATCGATCTTCCTTTTCCGGTTGGCAGCTCTACTAAATTCTACTTCCGGTTTTCATTTTGACAGATTTTTATTCTATTTGAAGTTTTGTGAAATTCTTAATTATACAATGTATGCTTGTTCTCGTTACATTTGTTGAGACTGATATCTGAATGCAATCTTTTACCTGTTTTATTGTTTTTAAACTATATAAATGACTAATGAAGCGTAAGATGTTTTTCATAATATTTTTGAGGTTAACCTTCAAATATACTTTTCTAAGGAGAGTTGGGGGATTTGAACTAGCCGGAAGCAACATTGCTTTTACGTGTTGTGACACTGGATTAAGGCTTCAATTAAGACGTAAAGGGGTAAATAAATTAAGTAAGAGGCATCTCTCGGGAATTTCAGCTCGCATTGCCTCGGTCGTTCTATTGGATTGATTGATTGTTTGTTGTTTAACATCCCTCTCGAAAATTTATCACTCATGTTGAGACGCCACCACTACAATTCTGACCTATGTTCAGCACTTAGGGCCATTGAGCAGGGAGGGATCTTTTTCGTGTCAGCACCTACTGCGACACGGGACCTCGGTGTTATACGGTCTTATCCTTAATACGACCGGTCTACATTCCAACCCTTGACGTAGGGGTCAGCTCTAACTACTGCGGCACGTAGAACTTGTCCTTTGTGGTATACTTTCAGTAAAATGCAAAGGATTTTACCATCATGGCTTAAGGATACACCAAAGGTTTCCAAAGGGCAAAATTTAATTTGCTTGTAATTCTTTCATTAACAAAGATAACATATTAAAAGTATATATCATTTGAAAGCTTGTTAAATTCACTATTTAATTATCTTAATTTAAATTTTCATTTTTATCTTATTAAAAAATCATTAATACTTTAATGTAAATATTAGTGCATTTATATTTTATAAATCAACTTTTTTGTATTCCACCTCACAAAGTCAAAATTTTGCCTCAATGTAGATTAAGGATTGAACTTTAAAACCGTATCTCAGATTTTTGATAAATCTTCTTATTCAAAAGTTACATCCATTTGTCTTTCAATGTTACCAATTTATTAGCCTAATTCTACATTTCCCCCAATAATTCGAGAACTGAGCAAGATATCAAAAATCTGAGATACGGTTTTGTGAACACACATTTGAGATGCATTCTGGCCAGTTTTCAGATAAATTGGTCAATAAATAAGGGAGCTGAATCCTTTCAAATAATACCACCAACTGTCTGATCTTACTTTACAGTAGAGGGCAAAAACCCATTACACAACAAAGTCTGACAAAGCTGGAAATATATGACACCTTGGAGATTCAGCTTTGGATACCTGTCACTTATCCATATTTCCTATGCATATTCACAAGAATGGGAGGTTCTATTCTTTATTTAGGTGCTTTTAATGAAGTAAAAAGGTTCAATTCTGAATCAGAAAGATTTCCCGGCAAAATGGCAAGAGGTAAGCTCCACCTCCTATTTCATGGTCATTAGTGACCTGTTAGATCTCCTTCCCTAAATCTAGAGTCCCTGCAGTTTAATTACTGATAACCTCTGTGTGGCTAGTGAAGAATTCCCCAAGTGGTCACAGTGATTTATTGCTCCCTTCAGAAGCAGGCAGTTACAGAACAAATCAGAAGCTTCAATAACGGCACATTCACATGTGTTAGTGTTTATGTTTGATTATTGTTAAATAATTAGAAAACCATTTAATAATCAGCAAGAATTTTTCATGCATTATAAAGCAGTGATTAGCATTGTTTTCTTAGCCAAAAATCTCAAAATTGACAAAAATCTTGAAAAAAGCCTTTGGTGTATCCTTAAAAATCTAACATCAAACAAATACCTAAACCGATTATAAATTAAAGACATTGCTTTAATTAATATTATTGTAGTAAATAAATATGGGATGGTTTTTCGAAAAGTTCACTTCGAGAAAATAAAAAATTAATGCAATTTACAGAGAGGAGGAGAGTATGGGGGAATCTTACCCTTAAAATGTTTCTTTTCTCTAACTTTATGATGAGGAATGACAGGACAGCGACAATGGTACACACGATGAATATACACAGATAGAGGGCGCACTCAGCATATAAAAGAACCGGAAGTAGGGATTCAATGTCGTCACAACTGTTGCTTCTCTCAAACTTTATTTTATCTTTTTCTATAAAATAAGAAGAAATATCTTCATCAATTAAGCAAACGTATTAAATCTGACAATTAATTGCAATTAAACGAATAAAAAAAAAGTTTTACATATACTTTAACTAACTTAAAGTACTAGATACATGTATATAATAATATCTGGGAAAAAAATTGTTTAATTGGATCCGCCTATGACTTACCAGCAGGGAGAAACTCTACAGTTAGGCCGTCTCTCCGATATGACGATTTACATTCACAAACCGATTCCTGCTTGACGTAGGTACATGAGTCGAGGTTTGTGATTGGCTGAAGGACATGCGTCACACACAAGATGGCCAACACAACGCAAAGAAGTCCGCAACCTGTAGCCACCGCTAGACAGACAAATATCTGAGAATATAAAGCAAGAGGAAGCAATATAAATGAACACTTTCGTAAATAAAAATATTTTGTACTATCTGGTCTCAGGGTCAGGAAACTTAGTTAACTCGTTTAATGCTGATCATATTAATAATAAGATGTTGATCAAGCGTACACGATAAAACACTTGTCATCATCAATTAAATAAGAGTATGTTTTATGATCCTGCATGATCTTTTTGTATAGTAGAAATGAATATAAAATTAATTCACTAAACTCAAAATCAGGTATAAAATTGAAAGAAAAGGGGAAAAAAAATCTATTTATGTTATACAAATGCATGCTTAAGAATGTTGTACAAATACATATTTAAGAATGATTAATTTGCTACTACATACCAAGCAAGATGGCCGCAACCAAAATAAGACAAGAACAATGGACCCTTTAAGAAGGACCTACAAACAGAAATACATGTATTATGTAATTACTGAATAATTTTCATAAAATTGTCTATTAGAGATATTTTAGTTATGATCTGCAATCAGTAAAAGAACTTTGACATGTAATTTTGAAAGTTGAAATACAAACAGGCAAAGAAAAAACACGCTTTAAGTGAGGTGCAAGAGACACACAATTTCATCTTAAAAGTAATTATATTAAGATTGTTCATTATTTTTGTTACGTTTTAAAAAGGCTTTTAACCTGCAGACAATTACTTCGCAGTAAACGTGAATCGTTATAAACGTCTTCGCTGTAACCGTATTATACTGTAGCTTTACAATGAACAATGTTATACAATGGTGGGTATGTATAGAAATATTTATTCCAGGCTCTTTAAAAAAATAAGATTTTTTTTATTATAATTAGATATTTTGTTTTAATAAACGACACAATTTGAAGAATTAAAAAAAAACATATTGCCATCTTCGTGTATGTGTACGATTTTAGGACGACTTTATTAGGTTTTTTTTTAAAATATAAAATCAGTGAATTGATGAATGATTCATCTTCGTCTACATTACGGACAATAAAACATGAAGAATTCTGAATATATTTAAAAACCATCTCTCTCTCTCTCCACGTGTTGAACCCGATGTCTGACCAGTCAGGCGAAACAAAAGTGTGTTCAGACGACAGTTCGTCTCGCTTGACTTGGTTTATAAAGTATCGGGTGTCTGCCTAAACTGTGGAGCTATTTACATAAATTCCATCGCATAAACACTTTTAATTTGGCACGTTAACTTTTGTCCCACAAAAATAACAAAGTTCGCCAGATACACCGCGGCGATAAGAAAGATAATCCGGGGTTATCTTCTTTTTAATAAAAATTCTACAGACATTAAAGAGAAAGGATTAATTTTCTCCCCTTAAACTATATTCAATTGAAGTATATTATATCATTCAGAGATAAGTCTTCACTTCCTCTCAATATAAATTTCATTATGTATTTTATTATTACAATGATATGTTATTTTTCCCGTTCCCCCATGGTTGGCCCCTACAGTTCCCACGTGTTTTTATTTTTATCTCTTTGACCATCGACGGGTTGTTTATTAAATTAAACTTAAAACAGATGTCGACTTTATCATGTCACTTTTTCCTTCCCACTTCATCAACCTTCACTGGGTCTAACGCTTTACTTTAACAACGGGGATTCACGATGTATTACACATGTTACAGGTTTAACACAATTATAGATACCCTAGTATCCCTGGTAAATCTTGTTCTCTTTTATAAAATGACAGCTCTTAAACTATAATAATATTCAATTGAAAGCTGTTGCTCTTGTATAATAATCTAATTCTTTGATATATATTTTTGAATCATAAAAATGTGGACGTTTGTACAGTATTAATTATAGTACAACCTGCAGTTTGCATGGAAAGGGAATACATGTACTTTAATGATTTCTTATTTTATAATTATAAACATGTATATTTTAATTTAAAACAATGACCGAAGATAATTTTAAACATTTACTTTAATATACAAATATGTAATGAGTTGTGGGAGAGAAGAGTGAGGATGGTTTTGAGAAATTAGTGCTAAAACGAAATCTTCTCCTACATCATGCATTGCGAGTTAACCTCAGTGAAAAATTGAGAGCGCCGCGCGTGCAGGTTATTTTCCCACGGTCTTTATAGCAAAAGGTCGATAGAACGTTTACACGTAATTTCGGTGGCTGTTGAAATTATGAGTCTGGCACTCATAAAACTTCACAGACGACAATATAATGAGGAACAACATTATCCCCGCTCATTCTCATGGTGGTTAGCTATAATTACGTGTGTGATCAGATTGAGGCGCGGATCTAAGTGTTATTATAATGTAAAGGAATTTGTTAAAAATCCACATACACATGTAGATTATTTATTAAGTCACGATGATTTTT
Source organism: Saccostrea cuccullata (assembly GCF_032062105.1). Lineage (NCBI taxonomy): Eukaryota > Metazoa > Mollusca > Bivalvia > Ostreida > Ostreidae > Saccostrea > Saccostrea cuccullata. The sequence continues at coordinate 30,597 of NW_026929694.1, read as the reverse complement.
TTCCGTTTCAATTTAGTAAGCAGCAAAATAAGTACATTTTCCCATATTTAAATAAAGGGTAAGTGTGATATGTGTGTGTGTGTGTTTTAACAACAGAGAAATATCTCGTCCTTGACTATAATATATCTCTTAAATAATTTCAGAAGCCATTGTTCAGTACACGAAAAAGAAATGTTTCCATTAAAATGACTTTGCATAAGGATCTAGGATCTTTTTTAACTGGTATATACATGTATTTCTTATTAATTGTTACGATACAAAATTATACAGTCCAGATTTTTTCTATGACGTCATATTCAGCTACAAATATGGTCTGGACCCAAAATTTAAGGTTGCTTGCAAGATTTACCCCTGATGGATAACGAATTCTTTACACAGAATGCTAGCTCTCTAGCATCCCTCGGCGCTGTCTGGGGACCTTAATTACACAGCTACACAAATGCTGCATTCAAGGTCTATCCCTTCTCTTTGTGATACAAATCTCTTTCTTGCACTTTCAAAATCAAACGATATTAAAAAGACGGTGAAATATTTCGCCTCTCCGTCGATCTCTTTGACCCGCGCCGAACCGTGGAAAATACGACAGGTGGTTTTACCGTGGGATGACAATGGAGGGTTTTGAATACATAAATGGGGGTCCAATTAAAGAGCTAAATCTCCGTAGGGGGGTCCCGAACAAAGGAGGACACATTCCAACACACGATGAATACGGGGGTTATTATGTCCGAAATTTTAACGGCAAGGTGCCCGTTTGATTGGGCGAGGTCCGGGGACATTTGACAGGGTAACAAATGTACTCTTGAAGGACCATGGCCATCTGATCACTTTGGTGTTGACCACAGTATTAAGGCCGTTTGCTACTGTTCAACTCCAACATTACAGATCTTGGGTCGTTTTGCTTCCAAAAGTGGCACCTAGGCCAGTACTGTACGACACCAACTTTAAAATTTCGGATAAGTAAAGGAAGCCTATAATCCGTGTTTGTATGATCACAGAAACCCCCCATATCAGATTCATATTTTTTATGTCTTTAATTAAGAACTGTCAAATGTTAATACCCTTGAAATCATATAAATTTTTGCAGCGTTGTAGAGTTTTCATATTCCCTGATATTGATTTTATAACAGATGAAACATTAATTTCGTACAATATGGTTGGCAACTGATCAACATACATGTAATATGCACAATTATGACAACACGCAGACGCATCTATAGAATGTCTAAGTTCACACCTTACATCTAAACTCTGTGTGAAGTTTGTCGCGGATTAAGTACAATAAAGTCTGTGTATTTGGAGCATAAAATATTTTTAGTATTAATACATACGAGCTCTCAATAATAATTCAGCCCCCATAGCACTTCCGCACGGATTTGTAAAGAAGCTTAGATCTCTTCTGATCAAGCCGGCGATTAGGCCGAGCTCTAGTGTCATACGAACATTAACTACATCTGTTTTTCACCTTCGTTTCTAGAGGAAACATCTGATAGAGTTTGATAACAGTTCCCTGCTAATGTTTCACTGCCTGGCTTGTCCTATAGGGTCTATTAGGCCTAATGGGTTTTACTTATAATAAAGCAGGGTCAAGACAACCCTTAATTTACCCTAGCTCTTTAGGAGAGTGGACAAGCTAGTATAACCTTAATGTGTATCCATGGATATTCCATAGATATTAGTTAAGAAGTGCATGTCTACACTCTACAGAAAATAATTTAAGCTACCCTATCTAGCAAATCTGAGTACAGCTAGCTTCGGTAGGTACATGTGTACTACAGACAAATATTCCCTGTTTTAATCTCCCAATTCTAAATATGATCATTAATTTCTATACTCGTGTGATTCAATAAATCACCAATTCTCACAATCATTTTTCTTCCTTTGTCAAGTGCCCACAATTGACAGGCCAGAAATTGCACATTAAACATGTTAAATAATACACTCAATATGAAATAACAATGACTGTGATCTTTTTAATTTGATGAGGGGTTTCCGATGGAATTCTTGTTTTACGTATATACGCACTATACACTGTACTCACCACAAGACAAACGATATACCCAGGTATCACTTCCGTCAGGCTATCAGAGGTAGTGATAGCCTGAATGTTGAAATAAAGTCCAACACTGATGAGTCCTAAAACAATGTCCACAGCCCCTAGGACCAAAAACACCCAGAGTCTCCGCGAGCAGGGACCGGTGCCCGGAGCCTTTACCGGTAGGTCGGTACATTTTGATGACATCATAAAAACCTGGAAATTATGACGTCACAGTAACTGAGGTGGAATTCCTCGTGACAAAGTTTAAGGTGGCAAACCTCCCGTTTGAGGGGATGTCATTTACGTATTTTATGTCAGAGGTCAATGCTAATATGTTGAAACAGAAAATATCCATCTGCATAAAACAGCCAAACATTCTCTGACCACTTCACATTATTGACGCTTCAATTGCAAACTGACCATTGGTAAAAAGCAATTGGATAAACAAATCTTTCAAAGATGGCTCTTATACAAATTACATGTAAATTCACAATCCAAATTGTCACTTGAAATGCAGTTTCAGTTTTCCTCCTTTCTTAGCAAAGTATTGTCTTTCCTATCCCATGCTAGCATACGATATCAAAGCATCACCAACGTCTATAAAGTTTAATAAAAATAAACTTCCAAAAGTATGTGTTTAGCAAACACTAGTTTCGATACACAACATCCATCATATTTTTCGACACATCAAACACAGAAAAATATATTTTCTGAATTAAAAACTCCTGTTTTAACAAACGTTCCAATACAATAACTCCGATGTGTCAGAAAATCGGGGGAAAATGTTAATAAAACCAAATGGCAGGTAAATACGAATTATCTGGCCATATTGGATGACACAAAACATTTCTTTATAAAAACTTGGCTTTTAAAAATGAAACTGTATCCTCATACACAAACGACGGGCTCTTTGTGTTGCCAGATTACACGTGGATTGCAGTGCTGTAGCGCCCGACTCATGTTTACAAAATTAAAATTCACCGGTTTCAGATTCAGGGGTTCTCCATGGGGGATTTGATGATTGGATGCTTGGGGCCTTAGAGAGGAAATTCAAAGCTCCTACTTATTTTGTTTAATATATAAATATATTTAATATATCAAACGTAAGATATTACTTACATAGATTATGTTAAAATCTTCTAAGAGAATTGTAATCTTTAAAAATTTTTAATTAATTGTAAATGCTCTGTACATATACCAAGTCAGCATGCAATCCCCCGATTAGAGACCATTTTTTGGAGGGATGGGGTAAGAATAAATTGGCTCTAACTTTAATTGTCTGTTTGTCTGTGTTTCTACAACTCGCATATAACAACAGAATAAAAGGAAAGAAAATTTCGATCCCTATGTCGGACTGTGCAATGTACATGTATGCAAAACTGGTAAAGAGAATGTTACCTGAACTTAAATGATTAATAGTTATATTGAAAGTCTAGTTAGGGGACAACCATTGCATGGTTTTGAGGGAAGGGGGCCGGCATTAATACTTTTTTTTCGAGTCAGAATATTTCTGTCCATGTGAATGACAGATTATTCATTTCAAATAATATTAATGACAATTTAATCATTTCCTTCATCACTGAAAAAGCCTAACAAGCAAAAGAAAAAAGGAAAACATCCAGGTCCACAACTACTCTTATTTGGGGGAGGGGGTAAGGGGGAGAAGGGTCAGGGACATATCATTTATTTTCATTTTCAACTTTCGAGGACAGATCGATCCATGTATATTTGCCCCCTTTCAGAATCGAATTGTCGTCCCCTTCAAAAATTGTTAAATTTACTTTGCTATGTGATATTTAGAACTCAACAGTGAAGAAATATTAAATCGTTAAACATGCTCATAAGAAATGAAGGAAAAACAAAAGGAAATTTTAATCTTCTTGTAACATATTTTCCGTAGAATTGTATTAAATCAACTACATGTAAGTACATAATATAGTAATTTACATGTGATTATAAGTTATAACTGCATGTGAGAAAAACAGCAGTGGTAATTTATGAATGTACTTACTGATTTCGAATAATCTCCGCAATGAAAAATGATCCTCAGTGACAAAACGTGGAAAAGACGTACTGTGTGTATTACATAGAAAATTCTCATACCTGGACAAAGATCGAACTTTTATGCATTATTGATGGCTATAAGAGAGAGAACATCTGTGTTGTACATAACGTATATTTGAACGCCTGACTATCACTCTTTCTTGAATCAATACATGTAGTTATTATTTAAGCAACGTGGCCATAATCAAAAAGCTTATAAATCAAAGAAAAACAGAAGTTTATTTTAGTAGAATTTTTTTTTAATACAAGAAGGAAACCAATATCAAAAACAAGACATTTTATAGAAATTCGTTGGTTGAACTTTTTTTCCGGAAACTTAAAGTCTGATCAAAGAAACTCTAACAGAATCGTCTCTAGTTTCATTCCGGTTTGAGCGAGCGTTTTATTCACGTTTTTCTTTAGGAAAAAAGTCGCCGAAATCATCATGTCACAAGCCCCAAAGCAAATGCAGGTATGTTAACTATTCATTTTTACATATTTTGTGCTCAATAATTTAAAAAACGATAAGAAGCTCCATCCATTGCATAGTAGAACGATCATTCCCTTCACATTTTGCACATGTCCACTCCAAAGACTATTTTTACCTACCTAGCTTTTTATAGCTAGCTATTTCTTTATACCTACTCAATTAGGCTATTTTAACCTTCATTTTGTACATATATATGTGACCCTGTAATACAGATGATCAACACAGTATAAGGGTTCGATTCTTTATTGCCTGATGGATCCCGTTCCACATTTATTAACAATCAATAATTAAATTGAAAATCAGCCCAATTTATGGAATTAGGCTGACATGATGACAAGATACTGATTCACATTTTTACATGTATACTGAAGTAAATGTGGTCTGTATACTAATACTCAATGAATTCTTTCTTGTGGTAGTAAAACCCAAACATTGTAATGTAATGTAATAATTGAGACAGACTCATCTCACAGCCAGTAACTTCGGCTGTCCGTGCAAGAATGAAGTGCCCCTGCACACCACATTGAACAATAGAGAACTTACCGCCAAAACCCTTGACCAATAAAACTACATTATTCATAATGTCAAAAGTCAAAAAGGTTAGCCAGTCAGAATTAGTAACATGCAAAGTGAAAAGTGCAATGATGAAAATGAACATTGATGAAAACAATAAAACAATTTGAGATACCCGGTAAATAAATATTTTTTATTAATTATTTATTTATTAAAAACCACTCTGCCACATATATTTTATAAATATATTATAATGTACAATGATATAATATTTTTTATTCCCTCATTTATTTACTAGATAGAGTTGACAAAGTTTTAAACATGCAGTAAATTATTCCTTAATATTTCAAATTATGTAGTTTTTATTTGCACCATATACATCTGTAATGTGTATTAGGGGTGGGACAATATACCGATACATATCGATATTTTCCTCCAAGATACGGTTTACGATACAAGCATTCAAATATCGGTACGAAACGATACAGGAATGACCTATCCAAAAATTGAAAATGAAAATACCTGTCCTTGGAAAATGACAGCTTGTACGAGGGAAGAGATGATGTTGATATTGAAAACACACTTTACATGTAGAACTAATAAGTTGTTGGTTAGGGGTAAAACGTTTTCACTTTTAAGCAGCCTCAGAAGATTGGACAAGAAAACTTCAGTATATAATGTGCGCTATACACAGAAAATATCATTTCCAGAACATTTGATATTATTAATTGTTAGTCCATCTTGTACTTTTTTTTTGTCATCTCAACTTGGCTACAGACTTTCAGCAATAAATTAATAAAAATGTAAATGTGATCGATGTTTTTTAAATGAATGAGTGTTCTCTGATAAACTACACAACTATCTGTAAACAACTTCTGAATAGTAATTTGGTAATAATAGTATGTACATGTATTATTGTTTTTGTAAAGTTTTAGTCAATGAAATTGATGAACTTCAAGTATTAATTTCAAAGCAAACATGATTTGATATAGAATAATTTGTTGATTTAATGTCAAGACAAAAAAAAAAAAAATAAAATACTAATTCTTTTGAATAGTTTTATAATTCCTCATAATATTGAGATATGTATCGTATCGTGCCAATATATCGAGATACATATTGTATCGCAAGATGTGTGTATCGTCCCACCCCTAATGTTTATGCTGGAGAAGTGAGCAGTACACATAATTATTATCAGATTGCACTATCGCCAGATTGAAAAATACATATTTTCGTCAATCTCAAGATCTCCCAAAGATCAAAATATATCTAAACCAAAGTCAACAGAATCAAATTGAATGTACAAGAACACTTAGTGTTATGTTTGAAAAGACTAAAGATATATTTCATTCAATTTAAATGTTTAATTGGGAATCAATCTTCCTTTCATTTTTTAGCAATCAGGGGACAAAGACAAAGAGAAGAAGAAGAAAGAGACAATTTTGGATCTCGCCAAGTACCTCGACAAAACTATCAGAGTCAAATTCAGCGGTGGCCGAGAAGGTATGAAACCCAACATATCATGTACATGATGTACTGTAAATCACCTATCATTCGCAAGAACTTTATTTTCGCATAATTACGCGAGAAAGTGTGCTTGCAAAAATATTATTCTCGCGTATATAAGAATTCCTAATGATTACACAGAGCACTAACCACAGTTTGGGAGAATATTGTCTCACTAATAAGGAGGAAATGATTATCTCAAGAAAATTTAGTGATATACAGTTCTCTACCACTCTACCCTTCTACATTACCTCATGAACTGATATAAAGCCAGTTCTTAATCGTAAATATTAAACTTTATTATATACCTAATGTGTATCACCCAATTTTACTGTTGAATTTACGCTATCACGTGACGTCGTGATCCGATTTTCCGGATCACCAACATGTTGTTTTCTGAATCCATATCACCACTCTCTGAAACTGATGACGTAGTACGCAGAAATATGACGTTATTTTTCTTGCGCGTTAAAAAGTCCCTTGTTATTATGCTTTATTTTATGGATAAATATTATGCAATTGATCTCTAAAGTTTTCTTTTGCTATATTTTGCTAGTTATGAGGAGGTATATAATAAATTTATCATTATAACAGTAACTTGATCCAAAGAGCCTTATCACGTCTCGTTGACAGGCGCGGATCATCAGATCAAACTCGACGCTTCGCGTCTCGTTAGATCTGATGATCCGCGCCTGTCAACTCGACGTGATACGACCCTTCGGATCAAGTTACTGTTATAATAATATATATTTCTACACGGGAAAATCACTTGTATAATCAGCACAAGTGCTAATCAATATTCATTTATTCATGAAAAAATTTTCACTACTACCATACAAGGAGACAAACATTTCTGTGGACACTTGTATGCTCATGCAATTCTTTTTTTCATATTTAAACTTCAACAAATGGTCATTTTAAGAAATCAAAATCTTTTTTTCCTTTGTAAACTTTTCCGAGTGAAAGGTCTTAATTATTAAACATATTTTTTCTGCTACAGCTGCCGGCGTGTTAAAAGGATACGACCCCCTGTTAAATCTTGTACTGGATGATACAACAGAATACCTCAGAGGTAATCCATCATATGTTGTTTTCTTTTGTATTAAATGTTTCATCAAATTAGAGTACAAAACATGCATAATTCAGCATGTCTGTAATATATTTTCGCCTCCTTCGCCTCATTGTTAGCTGATTAATCCAAAAGGAGGATAACTCAATACAGACAGAGTTATCTTACTTTTGACACAACTGAGTCTAAGCTAAATCAATATTAGGAACAAATTGTTTTGATAAAAGATTATGTAAAAATGTTGTAAACCAATTATTATTTGTGACAAATCTTATTCACTAATTGTCAAGTTGAAAACTGTCACACATGTTGAAATATTCTACAAAATTAAACACAATAAATGTATACATATGTACCTCTTCAGCAGACATGTTATTGAGGATTTGATTTTGGCATTATAGAGATTGAACATAGGCCTGTAAAATTGAATATTGCTAAAATTTTATTTTGTATTCAATGATTGTTATACCTATTGCTCTTGAAATTATAAAATTATTTTGCTAAAAAATTTCAACAATACTCTAAAATGGTCAAAACTGTTGAAAGAGAAAAGATATGGCTTTCATAAAATACATGTATATTACCTGGGGAAAAGAAATCATGAATTATGACCCTGTAACCATGAAGTTTAACCTACTTTTCAAAATTGTGATCTTCCTTTATAACTTTTGATTTAGTTAAAATTGGACTTTATATTTAATAATGTGCATTACTTGTGACAAAATGTTTCCAGGCATGATATGATTTTTGACCACCTGACATTGACCTTCATTTTTGACAAAATTGAAAAAAAAATTAAGTTTGGGGATTACTTTTGAATAACTTTATCATATGATAGAGTGTTTATATTTTTACACGATATGCAGTATATGGAATCCTATTAACAAAGATATCGAAAGGAGGGAACCACAATTCTTTTGCTTTAAAATGTCATATTTGATATCAGAAAGTAGAATGAAAAAGAATCATTTCAAAATAATGGTAAATAATGCAAAAAAAGATAAAATGAAATATAAAGAACAAACTTTCATGGGAGAATATCCGCGTCCTCCTTTTAGCTCGATATGCACTCAGTATTAAAGTTTTTCATGCTTTTCATTTCTTAATGTTGCAAGTCTCTTGATAACAAATTATATCTATTTTCAGATCCTGATGATCCATATAAGCTTACAGATGACACGCGATCTCTAGGATTGGTGGTTTGTAGAGGGACCTCAGTTGTACTCATCTGTCCTTCTGATGGAATGGAGGCTATTGCCAATCCTTTTGTTCAACAGGAAGGATAGAAAGTGAAAGTGGAAGTCAAGGACTCAAAAGAAAGGATGGAAATTGAAAGTAGAAGATGTCAAGGACATGTTATTTTATGTCTTGTATGCGATTTGAGAATTAGAATGTTGATGAAAGGCAGCAAATGTTGAATATATCATGCATATGTTCACATTGCTATCATAATTAGTGACATGATGATTTAAGGCAAGGATTTAAATTTTCACAATTTGGTTTACATTGTTCATTTATTAGTGTATTAAACACAGGTACATGTGTCTGTCATGTTTATGTGAGAATAAGTTGGAACATGATAAAGTGAAGTACTAAAATATTCTAAAACTATCTTTTACTGATGATTCAAAGTATCAAGAAATCATTTGTTAAGTTACTTAACATATGTTTACATACAGTGTCAATGTTGTATGAAAATTATTGTTTTAATGTTGTTTTTAAATCATTATGTTAAAATTACACAGACATTTAAGTTTTTGTAGAACAAAAATGCATCATTTCTGATTTAGACTGTGCTCTAGTTTATAGTAATCCATAATGTACACTACTGTTAATGAAGAATGTACAAAGTGTACTGTGAATGTTAAATTTGGTGCAGACTATACTTAACGTCATTAGTATGTGTTAAAGCATCTTTCTTGTTTATATTCTCTTGCATAACTAAGTTTTGTATTTATCTTTTTTTATTAACAATAACAAAACATTATTGAAGTTTTGCAAAAATAACAGTACGTTTGGATATTGCTACTTATTCTTGTAAAATGCATGAATAAATAGTAAAAAAAAAATTGGATTTACGTGTGCGGCTCAAACAGATTTCTCTGATTTCAATTGAAAATGGTAAGGAAGATACTAAACCACAGTCTCTATCCAGAGTTATCATTCCATTAGTACCTCTGTCTGAAAAGTAGTAGGGAAAGTAGAGACAATTGATTTCTTTAAATATTTTTCAAAATGACCCACAGGAAGAAACAACAACTTTACATTTCTGTATAACTATCAGTACTGCAAGTTGTTTGCCTGTAAGAAATAAACCTTGTTGATATTTGTCTGCAATGTGTTTTAATTTTTCTACGTTCTCAATGTCCTGCCGACACGTTTATAAGATAAGGCAAATAGGCCATATCTGTCTCAAATTTTCATATAAAAACTTTTTAATTTAAGATTTAAGTAAAGAAATATAAATCTTAAATTACAATTCATAATTGATGACACATTAGGTAACTGTTAGTTTGCCAAGAATCTTGGCATTTTTAAGTTTTACAGAGATGTTGTAGCGATGCATAATACGCCCTCTGGTGAGAGATTGACTAAACCAAGACACTACGGGAAAAAAGTAGAAAAAAAGTTGTTACCATAGCTTCTAAAACTACAATACGAGTTTTAATTATAGTAAATCAAAGTTTTAATAGTTATCACAGTGACTTTAGTTAATCCAAGTGTCAAAGTGTTCACTATTGAAAATCAAAGTGTCAAGGTGTTCACTGTCTATAGTAAATAAAAATTTTCATATAGTGCTTACTTTAGTTAACTATAGTGTTTTTTGGTAGAGTTGAATCTATAACCATAAAAATCTATGCAGTCTTCAAAATTGTTTAGGAGCAGTTGGTTTTTTACCAAAATTGAGAAGTGTTCAACAGAATGACAGGAAGGATATGGAGATAACAAACAGTATTCAATATCAAAGTCTATAAAACGATACAAAATAGGAACAGAGCAAACACGGACCTCCAAAACATCAGGGGTGGGATCAGGTGCCATGGTGGAATGAGCATCCAGCTGACCGGTGTACAACTAGCTGAAGATTTCATTGTTCAGCTGGAGCATGCAACTTCAATTAAAGGTCTCAAGTATAATTCATGATTTTTTCAGTTCTTAATTATTGAGCGCATTCATCCAGTTTTTTAAAGGATCAACACGATATGTTTGTGAAATAAGTTGATGTCCCTGTATGACAGCATATGGCAAAGGTTTATTTCTCAGAAATGCAAGTCAAATGCTAAAGCTTAAGTCAAGGCCAAAAACAAAGATCTTGTCAAAAGGAATTTATCTGGAAATATAAATACCCTGGCAAAAACCTTTCAATAGTTATGGCGACGGTCAGTTTGTTTTTAGCTCACCTGAGCCAAAGGCTCAAGTGAGCTTTTCTGATCACATTTTGTCCAGCGTCCGTCTGTCCGTCTGTCTGTAAACTTTTCACATTTTCGACTTCTTCTCAAGAACCGCTGGGCCAATTTCAACCAAACTTGCCACAAAGTATCCTTGGGTGAAGGGGATTCAAGTTTGTTCAAATAAAGGGCCACGCCCTCATTCAAGGGGAGATAATTGGGAATAAATGAAAATTTGGTGACATATTTTAAAAATCTTCTTCTCATGAACCACTGGATCAGGAAAGATGAAACTCATGTGGAATCATCCTCAGGTAGTGTACATTCGAATTTGTTCAAGTCATGACCCCCGGGGGTAGGGCGGGGCCAAAATGGCCGATCAAAATTTTACATAGGAATATATAGGAAATATCTTTAAAAATCTTCTTCTCAAGAACCACTGGGACAGGAAAGATGAAACTCATGTGGAATCATCCTCAGGTAGTGTAGATTCAAGTTTGTTCAAGTCATGACCCCCGGGGGTAGGGCGGGGCCAAAATGGCCGATCAAAGTTTTACATAGGAATATATAGGAAAAATCTTAAAAAATCTTCTTCTGAAGAACCACTGGGCCAGGAAAGATGAAACGCATGTGGAATCATCCTCAGGTAGTGTAGATTCAAGTTTGTACAAGTCATGACCCCCGGGGGTAGGGCGGGGCCAAAATGGCCGATCAAAGTTTTACATAGGAATATATAGGAAAAATCTTTAAAAATCTTCTTCTGAAGAACCACTGGGCCAGAAAAGATGAAACTCATGTGGAATCATCCCCAGGTAGTGTAGATTCAAGTTTGTTCAAGTCATGACGATTCAAGTTTGTTCAAGTCATGACCCCCGGGGGTAGGGCGGGGCCAAAATGGCCGATCAAAGTTTACATAGGAATATATAGGAAAAATCTTTAAAAATCTTCTTCTCAAGAACCACTGGGCCAGGAAAGATGAAACTCATGTGGAATCATCCTCAGGTAATGTAGATTTAAGTTTGTTCAAGTCATGACCCCCGGGGGTAGGGCGGGGCCAAAATGGCCGATCAAATTTTTACATAGGAATATATAGGAAAAATCTTAAAAAATCTTCTTCTCAAGAACCATTGAAACAGGAAAGATGAAACTCGTGTGAAATTATCTTCAGGTAGTGTAGATTCAAGTTTGTTCAAGTCGTGACCACGGGGTAAGGGTGTGGCCAAAATGGCCAACCAAAGTTTTACATAGAAATATATAGGGAATCCTTTTTAAATCTAAATTAAAATTCAAACCCCCCCCCCCAACTTAAGTTAAATTTCAGGTCTGATCTGATATGTGTTTTTTCATAGCTGATGTGCTTAGGTGAGTGCTGTGGCCCCTGGGCCTCTTGTTTCAAATGATGGACTAATTCTAAAGTCAAGACTAAAGGGTCAAAATAAATGCTGCCCAAGTGAAGGACGTGTCGCAAGAAATACACATTTAAAAGCTCCAGCTTATGTCATTCAAGACTTAGAAACAAGGTCTACGTTTTTCAAAAGTATTTCAAACTTCAAGGTCGAGGATAAAAGATTCAAGTTGTTAGTGTCTAAGGGAAGGTCATTTTCTCATGAAATGTATCATATCTAAAAACAAAAGCCATGGCACTAACCATTCAAATGATATGACCAACATTTAAATTTGTCAGAAGTCAAACTCAAATGTAAAAGTGTCAAAATAGTAGAAAGGCAAGGGATGTAATTATCACAAGGAATGCACATGTAAAATGTAAAAGCTTAGCACCAACTATTTTGAAAAACGTTATGACCTAGGTTAAAGTTTTTCAAAACTAGGTCAACTCATAGGTTCAAATTGTTGATTCCAAGGAAAGATCTTGTCACAAGAAATACCCCTATTAAATGACATCCGATATTACTCTAACCTGACAGAAATTATAGCCAAGGTTAAGCTTTGTCAAAAGTTGTATTATTAGAGGTCAAAATTGTTGGTATCCTAGGGAAGGTCTAGTCACAAGGATTGGTTGTATATTGAGTTAGTCCTATTCGAGAATTCTTTTTCACATTTATAGAAACGTTTCGTATACCGGTTAAAGGATTCAAATTTCGATGTTTACTCGGCCCGCCTCGGTTTTTGAGGTTTCAATCGAAGGGCCCACAACTTGCAATCCAAAGTGCCAAGCTCTTTGGCGAAGGAACAGTTGCAACCTATCTTTTTTTTATCGCTTTCTGTCAGTCGCAGTCGGGGTTCGAGCCAACGACCTTTCAATCACAGAGCATGCCTACTAAGGAACTGTGGTGGTTTTGGAATGTTACAAGGAATAAACATTTGATATATGAAAGCGCTGGCACCAATAGTAAAAAAATTATAGATGATAAAATGTAGGAAAAGTGGGTCCAACTCTTGGGCCGAAGTAAAATGTTGGTATCTTGGTTCAGGGTCTTAGGGTGAATGCAAGTTTACAATATATCGGAAAGAGATCTTTGACTTTTATTACTGACTCTACATCTTCATCAGACTATATAAAGCATGATTATTTCTATTCTCTAGTCCTTTAATAAAAAAAAACATACCGCAGGTCAAAGACCAGGGACAAGAGAGTGGGTCTGAATGTGCTAAATATTAAATTTTACTATACAATGTATCATATGTTGTTGACTCTAGTCCTGATCGTGTTGAAGATATGTTTAATGAATATATTTGTAGTCTTGAACAACAAGTTTGATTGTCACGGTAGCTTAGTCAGTAAAGCGTCTGCTCCGTGATCGGAAGGTCCTTAGCCTAAATCTCGAGACCGATCTAAGACGATAAAAGATAGCAACTATTCCTCCACCATGCCCTCGGCATTTGGAAATGAAAATTGCAGGTCCTTCGAATGAGACTTTTAAAATCAGGTGTTGGCACGGTAAAAAAATACATCACTGCTCAATGGCCCTGAGAACCTATTAAAGGTCAATATCACTTTATGAGTAAAAAATTCTCAAATGTGACGTAAAACAACAAACAATAAATAGTAGTATGTCGTTGCAGTGTCGAAAGTCCTTAGAAATATATGACACTGGAACAAACATCGAAACTCTTGGTTTGATAGACCCCGTTATAACATCAGTAATGCTAAAATTTCTTTGAGGGATTTGCTTCTGAACCGTTTCATTAGAATAGAAATTACATTGAAAATGAGTACAACTATGATCACATTTCTCTTGTTTTCCAAAAAGGGTGATAATATCCAAAAGTTTTTTGACGGGTAGAGAAACTTGATGACCTATCTCAGAAATGTATAAAAAGGAATACGAAACGTGTGAGAAATATAGATATTTTATAAAAAGGAATCTCTATATAGAAAATATTTTCCCCAAACATTTAACTATTATCTAATGACTAAAATCACAAACTTATTTTAAAAATTCAATGATTGGTACCCTTATTCAAACTACAAAGTCGGTTTCAAAGGATCCACTTTATCCTCTTGAGTCACATCTAAACCCATCAGGGTATATTGAAAATTTTAGGACCTTTTAATTGGTAATAAAAAAAACTGTAATCAACTTTCCCCAAAAGGGCAAAAGGTTAACTTATTAGGATTTTTCAAGGGACAATTGACCACAAATTATAATACATGACTGTATATTATTATCTCGCACTGAGGATCTAGCAATTTTACAGCAAAACTATTTTACATCTGAAAAATAATGCTGTTATTATAATAAGCTTAGACAGTAAGACTAGAATGTCAATTTTTCGTATAAATTGTATTTTATCTTTCTAGTTGTTAACATGAACTTTGAAGTCTTATCTATATGTCATTGGCTCAATCAAATAAAGAATGTCCTGTCCAGACTAGTGCATTCTGATTAACAATGTCCTCAAGAAGCACAGGTAATGATTATTTCTCCGCCAAAATTTACACACAGTGTATATATTTTTTAATATCAGAAATTTCTAAAGAAAAGCGTGAATTTCTTCTTAACACACGTAATCTCGCATTGAGCCGGAGATGTTCTAATTAAAAAAATATGAATTAAGATAAAGTATAATTTAATGTAAATCAATCAACGAAGATAAATGTAATCAGAAATTATAACTTCTAAAACATTTAATATAAAAGGGTACATATAATGTAATCAGAACTCATTGCAGAAAGGTTATGATGTCAACTTTAAGTAGTACATGTAAATGACCTTTCTTCTTGTTTTTCCACACTGACAATCCTCGGAAAACTTATCTCTATACTATGCCGTTGAATGTACAGCATTATTTCATTGTGTTATCATCAGATATACAGGGTGTCCCAAAACATATGTTACACTTTTAATCTTCTATAAAATGTCTATGCCTTAAGTTACATTTATGAAATTTAAAACAAATAACAAAATTGTTATAATTTTTTTTGTCAAGTATACATTTGTTAGAGTTTTTTTATTGATCATCAACAATTTTCCTTTAGAATAACATATGTTATTTTACAACATGGTCCAAATGACATCCCTTTATACATGTATTAACATTGATTGAACAGGATTTTCTGAAGTTTTTCAGTACCAAGCTTTACATGTAACATTCCAAAAGTTTAGAGGTTTGCTTTTCCCACGTTAAAATTGGTTTCATCGAATTTCAGAATTTCAGATTCTCTTTATTGACAATATTTTTAAGATGAAAGTGGGCTTCATCGTTAAACCATATAACATCTGTTAAATTTTCAGAGTCGAGTTAAATTAAAATCCATTTGTCAAACTCTAAACACTTCTGATTTCTGTCCCCTTCAAATGCTGAATCACACTTCTCTTGTAAGGAATCAATTTAATATCAAAATTTAGTATTCTATGAACACTTGATTTACCAAAGCTGCCATCTTGTTCATGCAGTACCCGTCTAAGGAATTTTTGTAAAGTTTCAGTAATGACTCTATCAATGGTTTCAATACTCTCTTTAAATACGGGCACTCCTTGGACTTCTAATACCGGAATAGTGCCTTATGTCATTTATGGTTCCTCTAACTTCTAACTCCTTCACAAATCTGTAAAATAGCATTCTGTTAAACACTTTCATTTCAGGTTGGTGTATTCGCAAGGTTCTAATAACTAAAGTAGCATATTTAAACCAATAGTAAAGTTTGACAATTTCTACTAGTTGTTCACATGAAGGTTCCATATTAAAATATGATGACGTCATCAGAATCATGACACAATCAGAATTTCCCGAAAGTTTGTCAAATAAAATTTATGCTTATATACTAAATGTTGACAAAATATCTTTGTGAATGCTTTTGGTTTCACAAATTTATAGATGATTAAAAGTGTAACGTATGTTTTGGGAAACCCTGTATTAACTTACATTTAAAAGCGAAAAGCCTCAAAATTCAATTCAATGTTACTTGTTAAAATGTACAGTGCCAGAAAGAAGAAGGCATGGTTTTAACTTTATTGCGCCCTAAAAATGTAATGACATCAAAAAGTTTTGAAACTGGCTTAAATATTAGTTAAATATTTTGAAACTGGCTTAAATATTAGTTTCAATATTTTTTGTAGAATTGTTGATAATCCTAACCTTAGTGTCTGGCTCAGGTAAGTTTTAAATGATATTCAATATAATTGATAAATAACTGCATTTTCCTATTAAATGACCTTATTGGTTTTTTTTAGGTAATCTGAAAAAAACCCAGTATTTTGTCTGTGAATAAATGGACCGATGTGGTATTTTGTCACAAATGAAAAGAAAATAATTGGTTGTCCCTGTCAAATGTATGAAAAAGGATTGCAGTCCGTTATCTTAAAATTTGCACATTTTTCAGATCTGGCAGGAAAACTATTTGCCTGAATATAATTGATTATTACCTTTTATCAACAAAATAAGTTGATACATGTGTAACAAACCAAGTTTAAAATGTTTTGGTCCTAAATTGGGTCTCACAGTTTGGCGACAAAGTATGTATAATGCAATATATTTCATATACGAGTTTTGTCTTTTTCAGCTGCTCTGTATTGTTTGTCCTGTACTGATTCTGTTTCTCCAAGACATTGTCACACGGTCAGAAAATGCAGCGAAGGGGAGGTAGGCCTATGTTGTTTCTCACAAGGGTACTATATCACAAACCAATGTCAAAAATGTCATTTCTGCCTCCAACTGGGATTCCTGGCTGCCTATGAATGCTTAGTGATTTTAATGCAACTGCAGATACTCTGGGTAAATAAATACACTTTACTTAATTCTGTCTTCGACAAATCGATAGGAATAAAATGAAATCGTTTAGATTAGACCAATATGCAAATTTAGAAAAAATAATAAATTGGAAAAAAGACGTGTTTTAAAATATTAACGTTTATAGTTTCTTTGTCCGAGATAAAATTACAAAATAGGAAAATTAATGTACTTTATTTCTACATAAAGTTACTTGTTCATCGATAGGCGCGGTTAAAAAAAATCAGGGACGTGACAAATATAGACAGAAGCGAGGCTTAGAGCACATGGATTTGTGGAATCAAAAGCATGTAAATATGCGGGATAACTATCAGGGTTTTTGCTGGCATGATAATTTTATATATAAGCACCTTCTGTAGTTACGCAAATTATCATGTTAGCCACTCGATTGACCACATAGTGAAACTAATATATTTGTAAGCGTCTTTGAGAACATAGCAGACAATGATCTAAAACAATCTTTACATGAAATATATGGAGATAACGAACAGACAAACAATTCAAATCTTGAGCAGAGCAAACACGTACCTTCAAAACATCAGAGGAGGGATCAGTTGGCATGGGGTAGTGAGCATCCCCTGCAGACAGGTCACATCCGCCGTGTGCTCCTTGTCAATATCGGGAAATAACGGGAAAAGTGTCGTCAATTCAGTGTACTGTAGATCACTAAATTTTCGCGACATCTTATTTTAGCGAGACAAAATTTTCGCGATTTGTGGTTATTGCTCTATTTATTCTTAAGAAATACTATTATACGCGAGAATTAAATTTTGGCGAGTGCACTGTCTCGCGTAATTACGCGAAAATAAAGTTCTTGCGAATAAAATGTGATTTACAGTATATATAAAATGGAATAACAATTAGTAAAAAAAACGACAGTCAGCATTTGACTCAATTATATATTGTATTTGCTGATAAGGTTATTGTATCGACCATACAACTTACGCAGTGATGACTTTAAACTAGACTGCTAATACTCTTGTTTCATCAACTTGTTTGTCAGTAATTTACCTCTTTTTAAAATTGTTCATACGAAGAACATGCTCTTGTGTATTGAATCATCTGAGAGATATAAACCCCGTATGCAGGTGATTAAGGTACTGCGCATATTGGTGCATAAGTAAGGGAAGTTGACGATAGAAAAGTTAAAGTCATCAAGTTTATCATATAGTTTGGTTGTTAGATTACCATTAGCGTCTTTTTCAAGTAAAATATCCAAGTATGAAACAGAAGTGTCAGATTCTGTGTTATCTTTATCTCAAGCTCACCAGGATATATCGTATCGATGCAGGAATGGAAATTACCATTGTTAATTGACAATACGTCGTCGATATATCTAAATGTCGAATTCAAGGCCAAAGCAAGTGTTTCTTCTTTTCATGCATGGAATTTAGCATAAATTTTGCTTCATATGAATACAAAAATAGGTCTGCAAATAACGGAGAGTAATTGGTACTCATTGGCATTCCAATAGATTGTTGGAAGACATAGTTGCTTTTTCATAAAAAAAAATGGAATAGGTACATGTATAAGGCCTAAAATACAGACCAATGGATATTACTGGATAACCTTCTGCCCATGAAAACTTGTTTTTTTCTTAAAATATTCAAATATTACCGGGTGCATTGTATTTGTTGTTAAATACGAAACACGGGACAAAATACATGATAAACAGTTTTGAGCAATATTTTACGTCTAAAGCGACAGAACAAGTTTTCTAAGATGGTAGATATATGTCCTTTTGAATCAAGTGCAAGGATTAATATGAAAAAATAAACCCGGCCCTCAAACATGAAATATTACTGAATTTATATTATAAACATTCTCTTAGCAGGATCCTTCAAACACCTCCTTAATTTTATTTTGATAGTCACTTGCACAAATTAAGATTGGACACAGTTTTATCATTAAGAATATTTCTTCTACCAATCAAGATGATAAAATTAAAACATTTATTTCACAGGTATGTTTTACGGAGTCTCACACCACTGAGAATGGTGCGGTTGTGTATGACACAGGATGTGCTACTTCACAGGTTATCATTACTCTCTTTTTGTTAAGTTATGCCGAAACTACATGTATATCAAAGTTTACTAGTATACTAATTTCATAAATGATGGTCTTAAGACTGTTTTGGACGCTTCTTTATCCTTATCTACTAAGAAATATTAGTTTTTAAGATATTATTGTATCAAACACCATCGTAGGTCATTTATTTGCAGAAATAAGTAATAGATACAGAGAATAACGATTTGAAAGAAATACAGCATTTACTTCAAGAAATTAAATATGTTTATTATTTAATTTATCGAAAACTTCTTATAATAAAGAAATGTCGAACGAAACGTGTCCGCCCTGATAAACTGAAGAGCCTGCACGGCGTGGATCCACATTATCACCATTCTCAGTGTATGGAATGCTGTACCTCTCATCTGTGTAACAACCAGGGATGTGGACAACCAGGTATTACTCCCTCCTATACATTAATTTAAAAACAAATTTACTAATAGCATAATATAAACACAGTTTAAAATTGCAGGATATCCAATGACCCGTGGACCTGCCTGTTTTGACTGCCAACAGGTATCCGACCCTATGCTATGTGATAAAATAAAAGTTTGCGACATGAACCAGGTAGATACATTGATGAATTGCACATTGCAATGTTCTTACATAAATTTGAGCTTCAGATAACTATGTACTTTACTGCTTTAAATTCATTTTGCTCTCATAGTGATTTTTATTATGCGCCCGGATCGATAGACAGGTCCTGTCTGTCTGTTTATCTGTTTGTCTTTCTGACTGTTGTCAACTTTAACCTTCGCCATAACTTTTGAACCGTGACAGATAGAGACTTCATCTTTAGTATGCATACTCCACTTATTAAGCTAATTCAAATGACATCAAAATCAATGACCTTCTGACCATGACTGTGACCTATATTCTATATAAACACTTCATATATATTATGCATATTCACTAATTAATTTCTTTCAAATAACACCAAGGCCAATAACCTTGTGACCTATACATTAATGTCGTAAATGAGTTTCTAATTTAAATAATTATAATGTTAAAGGTGTGCTATCTTCAAAAGGAAGTTGAATTTGGAGACGTCCTCTTCACGTCAAGTTGCATCAACAAACATGTAAGGATTATTATTCTTTTTATGTCTTAGAATAACAAACAAGCATGCTGTATTAATGCTGTATGAATATATGTTTGTAGGAAGGTACAATTTCTAAAATGAGGTTTATTATTGACAAACAAATTGATGAAACCAAAATATAAGCAGTCTCGTTTAAACTCAAAATGTTTAAAGTTGTATGGCACATTTATATACAATCACCTTTTCAGCAGATAAAATTGTTGACTGACGTTTTGCATACAAATTGTTAGGTCATTAATTTACACACTGAAATATCAATGGGTTTTAACGTTATTTTCCAAACATGACAGGAAGCATACAGCTGACTCCTCCATGGCACCTGATCCCACTTTTGTTATTTTGGAGGTTCGTGTTTTTTCTCTGCTCCTATTTTGTATTATTTAATGGACTTTTGAGCTGGAACACTTTTTGACTTCTACATATTATATTTCGTATACTTTATTTGTTTATTATGTCACAGGGTGATAATTACTTGTTTTAATTTTATTCCAATATCCTTTGCCATACTTTAAGTGGAAAAGTATGATTTCCATACATAGGGCCAATCTCTTATACATGAAGGATATGAAGATAACGAACAATCTTTTATATCAAAGTCCATAAACCAATACAAAATAGGAGCAGAGCAAACACGGACCTCTGAAACAACAGAGGTGGGATCAGGTGCCAAAGAGGAGTAAGCATCCCCCGCCGACCGGTCAAACCTGAGCTGTGCTCTTTATCATGATCGGGAAATAACGGAAAATTCAGGCGTCAATTCAGTGTTTAAATAATGGACTAACAATTTGTATAAAAATATCTATGAGCATTTGACTAAAAGATAGACTGTATTTGCTGACAAGGTCATTGTATCGACCATATAACTTACGAAATGATGACTTTAAATGAGACTTTTTGTTTTATCAAATTGTTTACGTACGACTATTTTTTTCTAATTTGAAGATTTCATTAATTCAAGTAAAAGCAACTAATTTTAAAACAAATCAGACTTCGCATTTAAAACTTGCACAAGGAAAATAAGTATCAGCATCCATCTAGCATCTGGATTAGCATTTTGCGTGTTTAGTGTACAGCATTGTCAGAATCATTTATTTTATCATTAGCAAACAAATGATGGAAGTAGCAAATTTACCATTAACTTACTTAAAATAGGCAAACTTCAATGCACAATGATTAAAATTCTACTGAAGCTGTACTTTGTATGAGAATTTTGCGTACTGATATACTGGTAGCTTGCGACGAAGCTTGCATATTATCGATGTTTCTTATCTAAATACTTTATCAGGGCACGAACCTACTTTGTCATTGATTTATCTGGTCTTATGGAAGTGTAGCAATATAGTAGTATATCTCCGTTACGAATGACCTTATTTCAATAAAAATTTCAGTATCAACTTTGTTAACAGGATAAGTATTTTATTTTAGGCTTGCACATCGGATGTGGATGTATTTGGAAAACGAAATCTTCAAAGCTGTTCTAAATGCTGTCTGGCTGATTTATGTAATGATGAATGTAAGCATCAAGGAACTAAAGCATTTGATATACACTGCAGTGGAAAAGTTCTACTGAAATACATAAAATAATGGTAGTCAATAAATACTGCAGATTTATAATCTGCTTCAAGTCTTAATTTGCAAAAGTAGAATGGATGAAAATATTTTTTTCTTAACAAAATAAGCCATTACTTTACCGAATTAAGGAATATATCTGTTCTATTATTACCATCTATGTGATAAAATCACAGTGTAGAATTCAGTGTTATGGTATTTTCATTTTAACGTTTCTGTCCTGCTATATTTAGTCGATAGCATATCTGAACCAAGGGATCAAGTGAGCTTTTATGATCAATAATTTTCCTTTGTCTGTCGTTTTCGTTGTTGCCGTCGTCATCGTAAACTACTTGGCCTATCTCTCTATAATTTCATTCAAACTTAAAGCAAAGTATCGTTATACATGTTATATGAAGGGAATTTTTAAGTTTGTCAAGTTTTTCAAAGTATGATAATCAAGAATTGGCAAGAGTCATTGGATAATTGGACAATTATATTTAAGTCCTATCAAGAAGTCCTAAGTCAGAAAAACGTTTTATGTGAATGCTTCCGAACATTGAGAAGATACGGAATTGTTCACATGATGTTCTCTGGTAACAAGATGAGCCTAAAAGATAAAGGGTGATGTGTAAAGACTAATGTATGCCGCCCCCTTTTTATCCAGCAAATTAATAGCCATTCTCTGTAACCACTTAAACTTCGTTGCCACACATAGTCACCGAATTTGATGAATCTTCACCCATGCTTAGTACTTGACACCAGAAACAAATGTCAAACAAAATTTCGTTGCTATGTGTCTCGGTTGCTATGGTAACAGCCAGAAAAGTATGAAAAATCGAGATTTTCAGCCACTTTAAATCTTGACCGTGGCTTAATAAAAACCAGAAAAAGCATACAAACCATTCTCACAAAAACATGACACCTTGATGTCACTTAAACTGTAAAGAAACTGTTTAGAATATATCTCTAAGTAAGTGGTAACCAAGGGTACATTTGGAATACATTTAAAATGGTGAAATATGCTGAAAATAACTCCGTATTCACTAATGGTAGGTGTTACATGCTCAAACTCAATCAACGACTTAATAAAAACAATGAAAATGTTTGAGTATATAAGTAAAAGCAATATAATTCTATAAATAACTTTTATGGTTGCCAAGGTAACACAGTGTAACCATGCAAAACTAGTAACTAAGATTGGGATAATGCTACTGTCTCGAGGAAAAACATGAAAATTCAAGATTGGCAAATATGCATCCTTAGGACCTTGCAATACCAAAACCATAAGAAAAATTGGGTATAAATGCTACTTTGCAGTGTTACCATGGAAACAAAGTACCAGTGCTTAAAAGTGCATTATTTTTCGCTGCATTAAGAATTAAATTGCCGTTTAATCAAGAAACAAATTAAAGGAATCAGCTTGAAAAGTACTTATCTGTTAGAAATGAAGTTGAATATCAAATATTGATTAAATTTGATGAATAAAACAACACTGTTGCTATGGTTACCAAGAAGGGAAAATGTTCGATTTTGTGAACTTTATATCAATATTAAACCCTGTGTGCCAACTTCTTGCATCCACTTAGAGATTGGATGACAGTCAAAATTAAAAGTCAAGTTAGCTGTTTATAATTATCAATCATAAAAGTTTTGGGAATCTACATTTAAGGGTACGTATCCAAGGAAAGAAAATATTTTTTTAGGTTTTTAAGCATATTTTTTCTGCTTATTTCCATAGCAACGCTCTATTTAAAGAATCTAATCTGAATATTTTCAAATGGGAAAACTTGGAGCACACCAATATCTTATAAAATTGATCATTAGTTATGAGGAAATGTGCTTTTTTTAAAGATAGGATCAGATTTAAACATACAGAGTGTTACTTTGAAGGCTCCCTGTGGTATAAAAACCTTGGCAACCATTGCCAACCAAAATGAAATATCATATTTTGTTCTTGGTATATGTTTCAAGGCTTTTTTTTTCTATTATTTGGTCACATTTCATCCTATAATTGCTTTCTATTTTTACGTGTATGACTTTATAAAATTTAATGAATTTTTTTTTTACTTTTGAATACTTTGTTACCATAGTAACGTATGTAATAGTTGATTTACCAAACATGTTCATCATGCATTTGAGACATCTGACCTTCAACTTTTGGAAACAGTCACTGCCAATTGTTTGCTTTGCCGCAAATGTTAACTGTGGGGCTCTAAACATGTTAAAAATGCCATTTTCCGAACTTTAAGACATGTTGCCATGGTAACTATAAAACATAGCAACCAATTTTTGCCTGATTTCAGTTTAGGGTATCAATGACTTTTATCATAGAGAGTTTGGAGAAATTCTGAGACTATGCGTGCCACAGCTCCTATATAAAAATTCAAGTCATTACAGAGAATGGCTCTTTAATTTATTCTACAACTATTTTGATAGTTTTCAAAAAAGAGTTAATGAATACAACGCCTTTTGAATCGATTCAATAGTTCCGATAGATGTATTTGTTAGGATTGCTCCATTATTTTCTTATTTTTTGACCTCCTGACAACAGAATGCGGCCTGGTTTGAAAAAAAATGTTCTTTTATGAAAAGAGAATAGGCATGTCCTAGTTCAATAAAAAGATATGCACGTCCAAGGAATCTACCCATTTACTCATTTACCGAGAACCGTAATCTGAAACGTGAAAATGACGAGCAATATTCAAAACAGGAGAATTGAAAACACGGACCTCCAAAATATCAGAGGTGGGATCAGGTGCCATGGATGGAGGAGTGAGCATGCCCTTCCGACCGGTCATTACCGCCGTGTGCTCCTTGTCATTATCGTGAAATATCGGAAAAATCCGTCGTCAATTCAGTGTATAAATATTTGACTAACAATTAGAATCAAAAAAGTCAGTCAGCATTTGACTCTATTTCTAGGAAAGCAAGTTTTAATGCCTTTTTTTTCAAAGTATACATTCTCAGTATTTTTGAGTACTCGATTGTTATGCAATTAACTCATTTAGCTGATTGGTCAGTCGGAAGTTATTGCCAGTACCTCAATTATCATATGAATTGATTCTTGCGTTAGAAAAAAATATATCATCGATCTGTTTATTATTGGGAAAGCAAGCTATATTTGACAATGTTTTAATCACAATTTTAACATTTTAGCGCAGTAAGAAAAATTTCCCCCTTGAATATATAAGTAGATATCAATAATTACAGCAACTGGTCAAACGAAAAATGTATTTTTTTTTAGTTTTTATACTGTAAGTCCTTTTAATTTTCAAAATCTGAAAAAGTGCCAATTGCGATAGTTTTATTTTCACGCTGCAAGATATAAATTAAAAATTTCGAATAAAATTAAAAAAAACGCTTTTAAGAACTAATCCTGACATTCCTGACGGGTTTAATTTCGCGGAAAAATGATAAATCGCAAACATAGCGAAATTCAAACCCTCGTGATTAACAGTATTTTAAGGGCTTTATAAAATGAAGCGGTTTAGAATGTAATGGGATTCAGATGTAAACTTGTTACTCCTCCTCGGAAAAGAGATTTATATCTTCCAAATTACGTTTCTGTTTTTAGTAAAAGTACTATTCAATTAAGATACAAACATCAGTGATTAAGTACATGCAAAACATGGAGTAAAATTTGGATATTTAGTTTTTGTCAATTCACAGGGAGGGGGAGGGGTATGGTACATTATCCTTTATAGCGAAACCCTCAAAGCGTCTTTAGAACTACAATATTTGTATATTCTAATAAGAGAGGTACATCAATTTTCCTAATTTCATATCATGGCCCTGATGGTTGGATCGGGCCTAAATGGGGGAGCAAAGCATTAAAAGAGATTATATACATATAATAGGAAAATATTTCTTCAGAAAACAACAGGACTGTGATAAATTATATCAATATCCAATGCAATGTTTAAATAGTGCAGACTTAATTGTTTTTATCATGGTTAAGCAGGAATACAATACAATTCGTATTATGAATGCAAGCAACAAATATTACTCTGGAGAGTATTGTGACATATGGAAGTCGTATTTAATTTTGTGTGTGAACGACCAGACATACATGCATGACCAAAGCACTTTTTAATAGATAGAAGACAGCTCTCGACTTTTTAATAAAATTGAATTTAAAAAAAAGTAGAAATTGAAATGAATTGAAGGTAGTATGTGAATAATAAAATAAAATAATTCATGCAATGTTCTCATGTGTAGGCGGTGATATGACCCATCCTCCTTCCACGCCAGGTTCCTTATTGGTATCGACAACAACACTTACACCATCAAGTACTCAAGTACCAAGATCAATGGGTAAATCATTCTACATTTTTAACATTCAATCAAGCACATGATCACCTACCTGTATTTTACATTCTTACAAATTTGAATTGCAGGTAGTAGAGGTGAGGAGTTTCTGATCTTATTTATGAAAAATCATCTTTTAGCGATGGGGAACTTGAGTGTTTACATAACGACAGACAATGAAACAACAATTAAAATATTTACATCTCCTCGTTTGAATGCAAACATTAAATCGGTTATTAATTTTACGTCCAGCTTAACGCTAGGTCTCCCTATAGACCTTGTTTGTGAATATTTTACTGTTGAACCTAAAGGTTTAATACTACAGACCTCTGAATTATCATCTATAACAATCTTTGATCGTTTTGGTATGGACACAAATGATGGGACACTTATAATTCCAACAAGGAAACTCTCGAACAAATATATTATTTCTTCAACTGACCCATATACTACGGAAAGTTATTACTATAGTCAGTTTGCTATAGGTGCACTCTATAACAGGACATTTGTAGAGATAACATTCAAATTTAAGGACAACACTCCTCTCACTATACAGGGTAAATCATACAGAGACGGAGATGTTTTCAACGTGATGTTAGAAAGATTTGATACATTACAAATTGCGCATACCACAGATCTCTCCGGCTCCTTCATAACGTCCAACAAACCTGTCACAGTTTTCTCTGGAAATAGATGTCAGCGTTTGAAATATGGTTGCAGTCACATGGTAACACAACTTCCTCCGACAACCGAAATAGATACTAAATATATTATACCTCCTTTCTACACCAATGACGGGACTTTAATTCAAGTACTTAGTGAGAATGGTAGTTCAGTTAACTCAAGTGTTGGAAGCAGCGTTTCAAACTTTCATTTAAATGAAAAAGGATACAAGAATATTGAAGTAACTTCAAATGTGACAACAGTTATAGAATCAGATCAACCTGTCCTTGTTACTGCTTTCGGAATGGGTAATAAGTCCAGTAATTATCATCCGTACATGACGGTCGTACCAGGAATCCACCAGTATCTCGATTACTACAAGGTAGCTGTACCAGCAGGATATGCAGAAAATTTTATCTGCTTGATTGTTCCATCGCAATCTCTGAACAACCTACGCATTAACGGATTTTCTGTATATCATTACACCGTTGTATATCAGAGCGCATTGACATTAGCAAAATCGTTCAGTGTTCGTACCTTAAAAGTCCAAAGTGGAACTATTGTTTTGTCAACATCTGATGCATCACAATTTGGACTTATTGTTTATGGTCATCGGATTGCTGATGGTTACGGTTTTGCGGGAAATTTTGTCCTCCCATAAACGTTAAAAAATGAATTCAAAGTGTTTACTTTGTTAGTGAATATTAATATTGTATTTGACATGAATATTAATTCAATATAAGCGTGTTTTTAATCATAACAGCTTACTTTAACTTTATTGGATTGGTATAACTTACGAATAAAATAAAAAAAAAATACTACTTACTTAATTTATAACTAATCAGGATAAAGCTCTTTAGTTAAAATACTAGTAGTAATTTGAAACAAATATCTTCTGTGTTCGTCATTTCGTCTGCATCTTTACAAAATATAAAATCAATTCAGTCTTCATTCGAATGAATAAACAATCGTTTTGGTGATATAATTACTTTTTTGTTGGACAGGTCGAGTATATATAGTACATTTAGTTTTGTAGGTAGAATTACCTACCTTTGCATTTATTACCTACTCCTGGTAGCTTTATTTAGTTATTTCAATCCAAATTTTCAGAAATTTGATTTTGTTTAATATAGACAAATAAACTCGCAAATAACTGGCAACAAATATTCATACTAGGTGTGTTTAAAAAATCAATCCAAAATAAATATAGATTATGCATTGCTGCATTTTAAGACTTTAACGCAAAAAAATGTATTTTTATTGTTTGAGTAACTGTCCACCGGTGTGTTAGGTGAGGCATTGTTAAGTATGATCACTTAACATTCTCTTGAATAATTACCAATCCAATATCATGTTAACCAGAACTGATCTCATTTGTTAGTGCATTCAAGAAGTAACTGTTTATTCACAAATTAACTGTTGTATATAGCCCAAAACATTTCATACTCTGACTGCAATTGCGCAAAAAAGACCCATCTTCAAGAGTAACCTTTTCATGAATTGATATCAGATGAGGTCAGGGTTGACAATTATCACTGCATCAATGTGCGATTTTGTGTACATCCAGAGAAAAATGTTGATTCAAGAAAAAAAGTTTGATTTGGTTGCTAACTAAAGCTACCTCAGATAGGAAAGTAAAGGTATGTCTAGGTAATTTAAGCCACATGGCTAAAGTTAGTGATTGTACCAGACCTGTTGAAATAAAAAAAAAATATGCTAAAAATTAAGTTCACGAAACAACATCCCAAATCGAAAAATTGATGAGTAAAGTTACTGTAAGGGCTTAAAATTGTTCAACGTTATTAGCAAGATGTCTTGTATAGAACTTCCGGATGACATATATTTGATTGTGTATACTTAATTCAATATAAACTGAAAATGAAAGTGGAAAGTGAAATGAACTAAAAGTAATTGTACTCGAATTTTCATTAAAGATTTACACATTGTAAGAAGAACAAATACGGACGTCTGGAGTGAGTATCCATATTGACCGTTCATATATACCATGGGTCTCTTAAGAAGAGCTGGTAAACAGAGAGGTTCGTAGGCAATTCAATGTTAAAAAAGCCTTAATTTTTTTCTGAAAAAAATGTCCCTCAACAACTGTCATGACAGATGGTATTTGCAAATAAATATTTATACCTATCAATCACAGAATTTTAGAATATTGACTTCAACCGAGATTGTTGGAACCTTTGTATCATCAGCCTATTTGTCAGTAGCCTGGACTTCTTTTAAGATAATTCGTTCGAAGTAGGACATAAGCTTGCGCATTGAATAAACCGGAATACATACGCGGGCCGTTCAAAATTATGCGGACTGTGCTATTATTTACTCTTACAGACGTCATACAGTTATGAAATTTCAAAGAAATATGTATCTTAATGATTCCAATAAATTTTGGGCAAATTTTCTGCATTAAAAAAAAATTATACGAAAATAATCGGTATGTTGATATCGCTGATGGAGACGTACGGAGCACGACAAAAAAATTGAAGCAAAAGCATGCGGAATCCAAAATTTAACTCATTATATTTCTATAATTTGCGATATTTTTCGACAATTTTCTCGAATGCTTCTTTAAATTGTTCTATTATTATGTATTTAGATTTCTGACATGATATTTGGAGTACTAACAGAAATATAGTGATTTATCCTCCGATGCGATTCCCGTGAAACGACTGTGAAAATGACGACTCCTGAATTGACGGCGCACCACACTTTTGTTAAATTGCGTATGATGCTCGAGATATCGCCAACATATATCCAAAATATGCATAATTAAACATGTAGTTAACATTCGTCCACAAATAGCAAATTGAAATCTTAGACCGTTAGACCTCTGTAAAGAGGCTATACGGGAGGACGGGAGGACGATTATCGACGAAAACTTTATCCGATTTGTAAAGAACGTGATTGAGAGTCACCGGTATCATACTATATCTCATAAATACCTGAATTTTTTCGTTTTAAAACAAAAAAAGAATATTCTTTACTTGTTTAATCAATTTAAAGCTTGACAAGAAATGGTGTCTGGATGTTGAGTAGATAAGGTAACTAAAACTGTACTCTTAGCATGCTTGAGAGAATGTTGAGAAAATGAAAGCTCAATCACACATTTTTTTTAATAATGCCTGTGACGTCGAAGATTTTGCTGCTCCATGACTTAATTATATGTCCCCAAAAAATCACTAAAAATCGATACCAATTTATAACATTTGTGTGAAAATTAGCGACATCAATCAACCAAACTTGTAAGAGATTTATTAGGACCCGACACTCCAAACCACACTTTTAGTAGATATGATTTTTTGCATAGAGCAGATTAATATCTGATTTGAATTATGCAAGTAGTTGTAGAGTGTTTCGGCTATTAAGAAGCCTCTTCAGGGGTCACGGACATAAATCATGGTGTTTGTTTTAGGTGAGACCGGATTATCTCGTCACCTATATTATTGTGTTTGCTGTAAGCAATGATTGGTTGAGAATTAAATAAAGTTTTGCATTCTGGATTTCTAAGAATGGTGTTCCAATATTTCAGAATTCGTTTTTTCAGTCCTTTAACGCAAGGGTTAAATTTAGTAACCAGTACTGTAGGGTTACGTAATGACTGTTCTTTAGTCTTTTTGATGATGAGTTTTGATCGGTTAGTGTTGATCGTTTCCTTGA